>NC_048223.1:85982738-86024569 GCF_002007445.2 Ailuropoda melanoleuca
TTTTTTTTTTTTTTTTAAGATTTAATTCATTAATTTGTTGGAGAGAGACAGAGAGAGAAAGCACAAGCAGGGGAAGTTGCAGGCAGAGGGAGAAGCACTTTCCCTGCTGAGCAAGGAGTTTGATGCAGGACTCAATCCCATGACCTTGGGATCATGACCTGAGCCGAAGGCAGATACTCAATGACTGAGCCACCCAGGTGCCCCTAAAGTTAGTATTTTTATTCCATCACCACTTAAACAATATAATAGACTCTGCAAAAGACGTTCAGTTACTCAGTGAGCTCCTTATCACCTCCTTCTGCTCATGTTCACATGCCCCTCCTCCCAACGTTGTCTTCTTTTACTCTGAATATGTGTTAGACTGTTGGGGGCCTCCAGGTGCCTGGTTGAGTTTACTCATACTCTTGTTACCAAGCTCAGGACCAGGGGATGAACAAGCCCATAACACTGGGAGAAAGCATTTAATCTCCTTCCCCTCCAAGACCAATGTCTCTGCTGTGAGGCGTTTAAAGGGACCCTGAGAACTTGAAACCACTTGACCCTTCCAGTTGTCACAATCAAAGCAATTGTTGAACTATCCTCACCTCCTGAATCAAGTCCAGGAATGCCATGGGGCCAGCGCCCATGTCTGCAGGATTTCAGCTTGGGCCCCTCTTCTGCTTTGGAAGCACAGTACAGGCCAACTCTTCAATCAGTGTTGGCCAAGGACCAGCTTATCTTCATCCACTGGAACCAAGCCTGGTTAAGCTCCGTTTCTGAGGTGTGAAGCCCCAGTGGACTCATGGGGCTTCTCTTGGCTTCTCCAGCCTGCTCTGGCTGAGCTCCTTTGGCCTGAGCTGCTATTTCCTGCCAAGCATCCAGTCCTTTTCCTGCTTCCTCTGTCCTGATTCGATGTGCCAATAGGGAGATGGGGTGGTTCCTGGGAATCAAGATTAATGTGGCTTATTGATTTCTGACTGCTTACAACTCCCTCCTTGCCCCCTCCCCTCCATGGGTTTAGATGCTTTGGAGCCTCTAAGACTTATTTTCTGGTCTCTATTGATTAGCCTCTTTCAGAAGAAGGAGGCAAACATTGTTTGTAGAGTATCTCCTACAGGGACCTTGTGCAAGTTATTAAATAATTGTCTCTCACCCCCAAGCTCCTCCTCCCCGTGTGCTCTGTGATGCTGGAGCTGGGACTCAGCGGGTGCACTCCTGCTCTGCCAGCTGCTTTGGGCTTTCCAGTAGGGGGCGCTGGAAGGCTGCTGCAAGGCTGGAGGAGGGGGAGGGAAGAGGCTCCCTTCCCCAGGAGGCCCCTTCACCCCAGCAGAGGCAGTTCCTTTCCGTAGCAGCTGCTGACTCCCATCTGCAGTTTCTCCCGCTCTCACGGAACTGGACTTACACACCTTGCGTCCCTCCTCATGGCCACAGAGCTCCGTCGTGGGCTGGTGCCCCTGATGCCAATGGCTTGAGTTGCAGTTCAAGGGTCTCCTTCTCTACTTTTCAAAGTTTTAATCATTCCAGCCTCTTCCCTTTGTTCCTCTGGTCCCAGGCACAGCAGCTGCTTCCTGTGGTCGCTGGCTCTTGTTACTCTTTCCAGAACCAAGTTAACTACTTTACACCCTGTTAACAACTCTTTGTATTAAGTTATCTCTGTTCATATAACCTGTGGGTTCTGTCTCCCTAGTGCACATAATGATACGGCTTGTGGGCCTCAAGCCCTGTCCACACACAGACCTTTCAGTAGCTATGGCTTTGAGTCCGTGAATATATCCTGAAGTGCAAGGCCACATCAGCTGTCCTGGGGGTAGCAGCTCTCTGCCTCAGGGCCACTTCATCCTTACAGTGTTTTTCTGCTGCCTTCTAAATATCATTCTTTTTTATTTTTTAAAGTTAAAAATCGCGGTTTTATTGGGTTGCACCTATGTTTTTGATTTGCAGGAATTCTTAACGTTCTCCTGTGGTATGTGCTAAAGAGGTCTTCTGAGTGACCCTTGTTCTTGCCCTTTAACCTTTCTTTTTTTTTAAAATTTAAATCTGATTAATTCTTTATTTATTTTTAAGATTTTATTTATTTATTCAACAGAGAGAGAGACAGACAGGTAGAGAGGGAACACAAGCAGGGGGAGTGGGAGAGGAAGAAGCAGGCTCCCAGCAAAGGAGCCTGATGTGGGGCTTGATCCCAGAACACCGGGATCATGCCCTGAGCCGAAGGCAGACGCTTAACTGCTGTGCCACCCAGGCGCCCCTAAATCTGATTAATTAACGTAGAGTATATTATTAGTTTCAGAGGTAGAGTTTAGTGATTCATCAGTTGCATATAACAGCCAGTGCTCATTCCATCAAGTGCCCTCCCTAATGCCCAGCACCCAATTACCCCATCCCCCCACCCCCCTCCCCTCCAGCAACCCTCAGTTTGTTTCCTAAAGAATCTCTTATGGTTTGCCTCCCTCTCTGTTTTCATCTTATTTTATTTTTCCTTCCCTTCTCTATGATCCTCTGTTTTGTTTCTTAAGTTCCACATGTGAGATCATATAATTGTCTTTCTCTGATTGATTTATTTTGCTTATCATAATACCCTCTAGTTCAATGCACATCATTGCAAATGGCAAGATTTCGCTCTTTTTGATGGCTTAAGTAATATTCTATTGTGTGTGTGTGTGTGTCTATTGCATCCTCTTTATTTATTTATCTGCCAATGGACATCTGGGCTCTTTCCATAGTTTGGCTGTTGTGGACATTGCTACTATAAACATTGGGGTGCAGGTGCCCCTTTGGATCATTACATTTGTATCTTCGGGGTTAATTCCCAGTAGTGCAATTGCTGGGTCATAGGGTAGCTCTATTCTCAACTTTTTGAGGAACCTCCAATACTGTTTTCCAGAGTGGCTGCATCAGCTTGCCTTCCCACCAGCAGTGTGGGAGGGTTCCCCTTTCTCCACATTCTCGCCAACATTTGTTTCCTGACTTACTAATTTTAGCCATTCTGACCAGTATCTCAGTGTGGTTTTGATTTGTATTTCCCTGATGTCAAGTGATGTTGAGCACTTTTTCATGCCTGTTGACCATTTGTATGTCTTCTTTGGAGAAATGTCTGTTCATGTCTTCTGCCCATTTCTTGACTAGATTATTTGTTTTTTGGGGTGTTGAGTTTGATAAGTTCTTTATAGATTTTGGATACTAGCCCTTTATCTGATAAGACATTTGTAAATATCTTCTCCCATTCTGTATTTTAAACATCACTCTAAATCCTTTTCTACAAACCCTGGTATACTACTTTCCCCTGATTCCTTAAATTTCATGCCAATGCTTCCGTAGTAAGTGACAGAGAATGGAGACCTGACTGATATTCCCAGGCCATGGCTTTGGGGTCAGGGCACAGGGTTCATTGGTACTGACTAACTCCCGGCAGCCCCAAACAATGAGTTCTTAAGACCCTGGGTGCTTGTGGAGCTGGCAATTTAAATGAATGTTCTAGAATTCCTTTACTTTAGTGAATGCACATAGTGCCATGTCTGTTAGGATATAGCTATAGAAATCTGAAAGGGAATAACTTAAAGGAGGAGGATCTATTTATTTTTCATGGGGCTGGCCATGATAAGAGTCCAGGTGTGGGGGGTGCCTGGGTGGCTCAGTCCTTAAGCATCTGCCTTCGGCTCAGGTCATGATCCCAGGGTCCTGGGATTGAGCCCTGCATTGGGCTCCCTGCTGAGCGGGAGCCTGCTTCTCCCTCTCCCACTCCCCCTGCTTGTGTTCACTCTCTCGCTGTCTCTCTCTCTAATAAATAAATAAAATCTTAAAAAAAAAAAAAGAGGCCAGGCATGGGGTGGCCACGGCATGGTGGCATTTATACCCCAAGCTCCTCCTCTTTCCTTTCTGCTGTTCTCTGCTTACAGATTTCATTCTCAAGCTCACCATTTGGTAATGAAACAGTGGCTTTTCCCTCTCTAGCTTCTTGTTTACATCCCAGGCAGGAAAGTGACTAGGGGATACGGGCAGGGCCATCTATGGGAACATAACACTCCCAGATCTCTACTGTAGACTCGTGTCTCATTGGCACGTGAGCACTCACTCTCAGCTGTGAGGGAGATTGCAGAATGAAATTTTCTAGCTGGCACATTGCTACTCCAAGGGGTTCTGTCAGGAAGAGAGAAGTGTAGGTAATGGGCATTGGACAGGCACATTGCATTGTCAGTCACACATGTGATGCCAGTGCTCCAAGTACAATGTGTCACTGAACATCTCAACCCCCAAATTTACTTCCAAGCCTAATGAGGTCTCCACAGTGTCCTTGTGGCTCTGGGGGTATTCCGGGAGCCCTCTTAACTGATGCTTGCCTCAGGTCTTTACACCTTGAATGCAGCCTTCGTGCATCCCTGGAAGAAATGAACTTTCAGGCCATGCACAGTTTGATTTTTTTCATCTGAAATTCAGAGGTGTGCATCCTAGGTCCAAGACCCAGAGGGCCCAGCTGTCCTCCCTCCTGCACCAATAATGTGCCACAGTGTGGCATAATGTGGTACAGAGGCCCCAGCCCCATTCTCAACACGGAGCCCTCCGGTTGGCTCCCTTGGCTCTCATTACAATCTTTCCTAGCCTCTTCCAGTGCTCACCTCACACAATTCTTGTTGACCTCCTCCACTCCCTGTCATGTTCTATCACAGAAGCCTGAGGACCCGTGGGGCAGAGCAGGACATTTGGTGGAGAGTAGAGAGTGGGGAAACAAAGAGACAGAATCCTTAGCAAACTCTGGGAGGGGCCAAACTAGAGACACTGAGAGGCTAATAGTCACCATCTCATTGCCTGTGTTTTGCCAAAGGAACCTCATCCTGTGAAATGGCACAGAAAGGGACAGAGGCCTGCCAGGGAAGGGCCAACAGGGACGTGGGGTCCCTGGAGAGGTTTAGGAGGTCCCTTCTGGGGTGAGAGCTGCTTGGCAGGGAAGGCACAGCATTGGGACGTCCTGGGGACTTCACCTCTCCAAGTCCCACTCTCGCAGGACCCAGGATCCCCACCTTGCCATGGCTGGGACTCCTCCATGAGGTCACGGTTGCAGCAATAGCCTGGAGCCACACTTTCTGTGGCTGTTTCCAGTCTCTCCTGCTATTTGTTCATCCTTCCTTTCTTCCTACTTTTCTGGGAAGCTCTTCAACTCCCACCAGCCTCCCCTGTGTAGCTTCCTGCTTCATGCTCTGGGTGTTTGCCAACTGAGGCCCGGTGGGCACTGCTAGGTGCTTACAGTCCTTAATAAGATCTGTAAACACACACCTCCAACAGCATCACTCTTGCCTGCCTCAGAAGCTTCTTGCTTAAGTGAAATCTAAACAGCCTTTAATGATATATCACCTCTCAAGCACCATTTAAGAACCAAGCCAGTATTTACAAATGGATTTGAAATTTTCTCAGTAAAAGGAATTAATTCTATCTGTTACCTCTTAGTATCTAGAAAAGCAAACAGAAGAGAAGGAAGGCTTATTATTTGTCCAACAAGATGGGCATTGGGGCCTCTGGCTCAAATCAGGCAGCTTTAGGATTTTATCCAGTTGAAAACACAAACTTATAATGTATTTGATTAGAGGGGACAAGAATTGCTTCAGAGAGGGTTATTGGTCCTCCCGAGTAGAACTGACCTGACTCGAAGAAGCAAGGAGGCAGACAGCAGAAGTGGCAGCACCTTCCTTCCACCACAGGGAGTTGATGGCCTCATGGAGAGCCTCCCCCTGGAACATTCATCAGAATAATCTCTGAGCCAGGCCAGTGTCCATGACACCTGGAGTCATGAGGTCAAAGCCAAGGTGGCCTACCTCTGGGGAGTCCTAGGCCCACGGAGCCACAGTGGCCCCTCATCCCAACAATGCAAGCTCACCCCATTTCAGTGGCCAAAGCCTCAGTTCCCCTGTTAGTCCATCTGTGCTTTATTAAGCTTAAAATTGCACCCTGAATTTTTAACTTTTCTTTCTGGGCCCCTAATGCCACCACAAACCCTTGCTAACCGATACTTCTACCTAGCCCTCCAGAGCACCACTGTGGACAAAGGAAATTGAATACAAACCACATATATGATCTGACATTCTGCAGCAGCCACATTAAAAAAGTAACAGGAAACAGGTAAGATTAATTTTAATAATATATTTTATTTACCCCAATATATCCAAATATTGTCCTTCAACATGTAATCAATATAAAATTATTCATGAGCTATTTTACCCTTTTTTCTTGGTGCTACATCTTTGCAATCTGGTATTTTGCCATTACAGCACTTCTCAAAAGAGACTAGCTGCATTTCAAGCCTGCATCTGCCCTACTGAAGAGCAGACACTGGTGTATCCAAGACCTCCAAATCCTGGTGGGGGTGCTCTTAGTGTCCATGATGATTCATTTTATGCGTCAGCTTGCCTGGGACATGCGGTACCCAGATATTTGGTACACATGATTCTGGGTGTGTCTCTGAGGGTGTTTCTGGTGAGATTCTCATTTGAGTGGGTAGAGGGAGTAAACCATACTGTTCTCCCTACAGGGGATGGGCATCATCTACTCTACTGAAGGCCTGTATAGAATAAATCTCTGAGCAAGAAATAATTCTCTCTCTCTCTGCCTGTCTTTAAGCTGGGACTTTGCTTTCCACTTGCCTTTGGAGTTAGGCTTGGGCTGGCATTTAGACCATCAGCTTCCTGGTTCTCAGGCCCTTGGAGTAGGTCTGGAGCTTACACCATTAGCTATCCTGGGTCTCCAGCTTGCTGGCTGTGGATTCTAGAACTTGTCATCCTCCATAACTGCATGAGCCAATTTCTCACAGTCCATTTCTTCGTGTGTGTGCGCGTGTGTATGTAAACATAGGTGTGTGTGTATGTATATATGTATCTCCTATTAGCTCTGTATTTCTGGAGAACACAGACTAATATAGTTCATCATAGACCAAATACATGGAGCTGTAATGTTAATGCCCCAACATGCTATGAAGATACCAGTTGGTGGATCCAATCTCCGTATATCAAGGTAGAGCAGAGACAGCTTTCTGAGTTAGTCTGGGTCAGGATACAGGGAGAAATTAGTAGGCAGTTATGGCAGTGATCCCAGTAACAAGGTGGCATCGAGGAGCCCTCAGCAGAAGATATTACCAGAGAATGGAACCAGCAGTCAAGAAAGCTGGAAATCTGAGGAATCATGCTAGAACTGAATCAGAAAAGTGAGAGGAAGGTATTTTCTCTATGGAAGTCAAGAAAATTAGTATTTGTGGGTGTGGCTGAGCTTTGCAGTTCTGCTGGGTGTGCCTTTCCTGAGAAGTGATTGGAGATCATTACCTACTCTGACTCCTTTGTTACTGAGGCCATCCCTTGATATGTAGCTCTGGGTTACTCCTATTTGCTTCCCTGGTTCTAGCTTTCCTCACCCTCCAGCAATCTTTACATGAGGAAAACATGATCGTGTCAGTCAATAACTGGCTTGTGACCAATTTGCCCGTGGTGTGATGTCCAAACTCCCAGCAATGTTTTCAGGAACCTTTATGTCTGGGGCACCTGGGTGGCACAGCTGATTAAACATCTGACTCTTGGTTTTTGGCTCAGGTCACGATCTCAGGGTTGTGAGACTGAGCCCTGTGTCAAGCTCCACGCTCAGCACAGAGTCTGCTTGAGATTCTGTCTCTCCTTCTGTCTGCCCCTCCTGCCCCCACCCCCTAAAATAAATAAATAGATCTTAAAAAAAAAAGGACCTTTATATCTTACCTTCTGCTTATCTTCTTAGTCACTCCTAGTCATTGTTCCCAATTCCCAACAAACACATGATATTTTATGCTCTTTGCCCTGTAGTGCTTTCTCTTTCATGCTTGTTGCTTTGTGAATGGTTTTGTCCTTGCCTGGAAATCACTACCCTTCCCATTTCTCAACTGGTTCTTCGATTTCTCCTCTAAGAAAGATTATGGACATCACTTCCTCCAGGAGCCTTCCCTGACTTTTCTCTCTTCTCTTCATTCCAGGTTAGATAAGATACTGGTATCTTATATTGGCAAAAACACTTCCAGCTTCCACCTATAATAGCCCTCATCTTACTACATTTTAATCACTAAGGTGATTTTAATCATTTTAATCACTACATGTTGCTTCTTACACCAGGACAAGAAAGATTCTTGAACGCAGTTCTGTATTCTCAGGACACAGCACTGTGCTCAGCCTGGGGTGGCCTCAGAAAAGTTTATGTAATGACCAGTACATGTGTCTACCCAGCTTCTGTGAAGACCATTGGTTGGAGCTGGGGCCCAAACCAAACCTGCCTGCTCTGAGTTTCCTACCTGGTTCAACTGTGATTCCCTAGCTGCCTCATGGCTAAGTCAGTGTGTGCTGGAGCCCACACCTCTGAGAAAGCAATTTGTCAGTATGTATGCGCAAAGAGGCTGTGTGTCCAAAGATGTTCATTGCAGCATTGCCTCTGCTAGAAAAACAGAAGAAACAATCAAATTACAATGAATAAGTAAATTATAGCATGTCAGCAAGTTGGAATTTATGCAGCCTTAAAAACCATGATTATGAAGACAGCAGAACAGCCTGTAAGAGTAAAGACTCGGCACTTTGTGTGCACCCCGCAAAGAGAAAAATCCAACTCCATTAAACAGTTGTTTGCCTGTTGATTTATGTATTAATTCAACAAATATTTATTGAATATTTACAACATGCAAGGCCCTGCTCATTAGCAGGAGGTCTAGATTTTAATAAAGATATTGAGGGGAAATGGGAGATAAGGTTACATCACCCATCACATAAGAGCATTTGATGTAGAGCTGTCCTCATTCACCATCTATCCCCTTACCACGTCCCTCTTTAAAATGCTCTCGAAACGTCTTCCTCCCTTGCCAGTCCAGGCTCACCTTTCTTCCCTTCCATCATTGCCCATGCTTATTTTCCTTCATAGGTTTTTCTGTCATTCTCCTAGTGTCTCCAATCTTGCATGCTCACACCCATTATCCCCACTCAGCAAACAAAGGGGTCTTTTAGAATTTATTTTCCTTAGAAGATAGGGGAGAGATTGTAAATAACAAGTTATGTTTTCCTGCCACCTACTTATTCAGTCTTATCAGATGTGCAGTGGGAGCGAGACACCTAATTGGAGAGGCTGGCCTCCCTGGGTGCTGGTCTGCTCCAAGCTCAAGGCGGTGCAGTGGATACAGCAAACCTTCCTCCAGCACCCCCCCCCACCCCGCCGGGGAACAGGTGAGCCACTCCTCCTGAGCTTTCAGGAGGGGCTGAATGATGCTCATACAGGATCTTATGGACCATTTCATGGCTAAGCAGCACTCTTGCTAAAGCTATTCTCTCCCTTCAGAGCTGGGAGGGAGGAAGTTTGCTGGAAAGAAGAGAGAGAATGCCAGTTGGCCTAGTTCTAGGTGCAGCCCAATGGTATGTAAATAATTCATATATTTAAAATAAAAAAATAAATATTTTATAGCTCTTTAAATTTCAGCAATGAGCTGCATCCTTGAAATCCACAGATTAAAAACTAGCCTTGGGTCACAAATACCATTGCGCAGTAAAATGTTGCTATTACTGGGCACATAGAATTCCGAGCAGACAGAATTTCATGCTCAGGAAGTTTGATCCTCTGGATACAGAGGAGGGGATTGACTCTTTCCTCCTGTAAGAGGGCTCTGTGTCCCCTGAACAACAGTCTCTTGATCCAAACAGGGTGTGATTCTTGTCTCTGCACCCCATTATTGCTGAGGGAAAATTTACAATTCATTCCTGATGGTCTTGGGTAAATTCACAAGCCTTGTTAGTAAAGGTTGGTGGGAAGATGTGTAGTTAGAAAGCAGAGCAATCAGGTTGGTGGGAGATGCATAATTTTTCTATTTGTGTGTTTTCCCCGTGAGGATTTCGGAGATGATGTAAAGTGCTTGCAGCAGTACAACTAGAACAGTTCTTTGAAAGGATTGCATATTCTCATTCTGTCCATTTTAGATAGAAGGCTTATTTTTTTTTTTTACAATTATAGAAGTAATGTATGATCATTATATAAAATTTGGAAAAATGTAAAGAAGTGTAAAGAGAGAAAGAAAAGGCGTCCATAATTGGTCACATAGAAATAAATACTCATTATTTTGCAGAAGAGTGAGAAGGCCTGATTTCTGTGCTTGAGAGTCTTTTCTCTTCTCTTTGTTCTCTTATTAGCCGTCTTCTGGTTCCTTTGTTACCTGGGTTAAAAGCAGCTTTGAAGAAGGATATCCCTTTCTACAATTTGCATTTCTCTCTCATCTGTATCATGGGTCCTGACTGTGGCCCATTTTTGGAATTAATTACAAAGATTTCTCTTCCCTTATCACGTGGAAGATAGAATTTGTGTAACTTGAGCTTTTGATATAACGATCCTGGAAGATTGATGAAAAAGATTTAAGGAAGTATTTCTCAACCTTGGCACCAGGAACATTTCAGCTTAGAGGATTTTCTCTTGTGTGGGCTTCCTTGTGTATTACAGGGGGGTGGTTCAGCAACATTTCTGGCCTCTACCCACTAAATGCCAGTAATGAAACCCCTTCCTCTATGTCGTGGCAACCAAAGCTGTCTCTATAAATTGCCAAATGTCCCAGAGCAGGAAGGGGCAAAATCACCCCGAGTAAGAACCATTATTTTAACATGTCCTGCTGAACACCTAGGATTCAGGAATGCCACAGTTCCTGCACTCTTGACTGGCCATATTTTAGATCAGGAAATGACAAGAAGATAAACATTTTAATGGATATCAACAGCTGTGTTGCTATTTTTCATTCCAGTCAATCCTTTTTTAAAGAGGATGTGGATTGTTATGGAGACATGAGAAATCTGAATTTGGAAGTCCTATCAGTTAGGGGTTTGTTGGGGATAGGGTGGCCACCCTAGGTATTTTAATCAGAAAGAGAATTAATATAGGGAACTGAAAGTTTACAGAACCCTTTGAAGAGCTGGGCACGAGAGTAGAGGTCAGGGAGGGTACTGCTGGCTTTCAGGAAATCTGGAAAGCAGGAGTCACAGAGAAGCTTGCTTGGAGACCAGAGGTTGCAGGGCTCCTGGAGGGTTTGCTGCTGGTGATCTCCATAGCTTGTGGCTGCTGTGTGTATCGGTTTTAGGGGGTGACCTGCAAGCTGCTGGGACATCCACATCTCAGCCATTTGCCTATGCCCAAGCCTGTCTGCAGCTGCTGAGGAGAGAATAATGGCTCCTCCTTCTCTTCTCCAGATCCCACCTGAATACCTCTCGGCCGCCACATGGAGCCAGGACGCTGGGGCAAGGGAGTCTCTGAAATGTAGTTTCCAGGCTGTGAGCCCTGGAGTAGCAAGGTGCTGTGAAGGACTGCGTTATGCAGGTTGAGACAGTGGAGGGGTATTGCAATAGGGCAGGGCAGCCTTCATTACCTGTCCCTTTTGTAGCATCAGACATAGCTTACTCCTGTGATGCTATCCTGATGAAATAACCTTACGATTCTTTGATCTAAATGATTTGCCATGATTTGTACATTGTCAAGAACCATTGAGGTGATTGTTATGGGATATGTGGCGGGGAAGAAGCTTCCTGGTGCCAATAAGATAGACGTGCACTTGTGTAAAAATATGTGAGGGGCGCCTGGGTGGCAGAGCGGTTAAGCGTCTGCCTTCGGCTCAGGGCGTGATCCCGGCGTTGTGGGATCGAGCCCCACGTCAGGCTCCTCTGCTGTGAGCCTGCTTCTTCCTCTCCCACTCCCCCTGCTTGTGTTCCCTCTCTCGCTGGCTGTCTCTATCTCTGTCAAATANCCCTGCTTGTGTTCCCTCTCTCGCTGGCTTTCTCTATCTCTGTCTTATATATAAATAAAAAAAAAATGTGAAAAAGTAGGATGGCACTGCATAGTTGCATGTACTATTTATTTATTTGATGTTATCTCATGAGTTCCCCCATGTATTATCCATTATTTCTCCTTTTATCTTGAGAAATAAGCTTAAGTAATTTGAACAAGTATTACTGTTACCAAAAAGCCCAAAGCATGATCTCTGTTTTGTTATATATAATTCAAAAACATTATTTCAAATATTATGTGTTTCGTCTTGTAGATTTACATGTGCCCATAAATCTTCGCCCCCAGTTTTGGTTAACTCCTTGGGCAGAGGTTTCTAGAAGTGAGTTCTTCATGTAAAACTGAATTCGTTGCTTTACCAAATGTAGTGATTAACTACCACCAGTGTCATGAGGTTTCCCATTTTCTGCCACTTTGTGAGCACGGAGAACAAACCGTTTATCTTAAAACAAAAAAAATCAAGAAGACTTTGCCCTTTTTATAGGCAAATATTATTTCATTGCTGTATAATTTTACATTTCTTTGGTTTTATCAATAGGGCTAAACAAGTGATTTTCTTTATTTAGTTCCAGCACATGCCTTTAAAAATAGTTATTATAATATAGCCTCAAAATTCAAAATGAGCAAAAAGATACATGGTGAAAAATAAGACTCCTTTCCACACTTCTGCCAACCAGCTTACCTCCCAGGAGACAACCATTTGCCTATTTTTAGTGTATACTCCAGAGAGGCTGGACGTAGATGTAAGCTGAAATATATATTTGGGTATATATATGGGAATAAATACAATTATATGTATGTGTGTGTGTGTGTGTGTATATATATATATGTATATTCACTATGTATGTGAATTATTTGTGAATCATAATATGTAAATTCACACATATATGCACACATACATTTATAACTTTTACCAAAGGGTAGAATATTATGCATGCCATTCTGAAACTTTAAAAAAAATCGATGTAAATTAGAGTTCTTTCCATGTATTAGGACAAAATGGTATTTCTTGTTCTTTTTAATGGCTGTAACATATTCTATTTTATGCATGTGCAGTGTGATATATTTAATGAATCCCCTATTGATGGACATTTTAGGTTGGCTTTGAATATCCAAACAATGCCGCAGTAAGTAACTTTGTATTTACAAATTTTTCAAACATACATACATATCTCTAGGATAACTTTCTAAATTGAGAGGTCCCTAAGCATAGGTTATATGTATTTTAAATTTTAATGGATGCATGCACAGTTATTTCTCATTTAATTCTCAAGTCACTAGTTTTCATTATTAGGACAAAACAATGACCTACTTCTTTGAGTCAGACGGGGACCCTAGCCTAAGAATTTATTCTGATAATAATGGCTAATGTTTATTATTTGCCAGGCACTGTTCTGATACTTTATGTATAGAAAACAACTTAATTTTTAGCACAGCCATGTGCATTAGGCTTTGTGGTTAATGCCTCCACTTTGCTATTGAGGAAACTGAGGCCTCATGTTTAAATAATGTGCCTAAGGCCACTAGGGAGAGTGAGTGGGGAGCTCAGAGCTGGACCCAGGCAGGCTAGCTCCAGGGCCCAAGCACTCTGCTAACACCCACTATCAGCCCGAGCTGTTTCTTCTCTTCCCCCCCCCCAATTTTCCACTGCTTTCTAGGGAGTATGGATATCGGTTAATTTAGGGACCTTTATATGTTTCGTTCTTCCATCCACTGAGCTGTTTCATATAAGCAACAATCTCAGATCTTGGTCTAGTTTGTTTGGTGTTAAGGCAGAAGTCCTTAGATAAGCACAACATAGTGAGTGATCGCTTAACTAAGTTTTGACTGGCTCACACGTACACAAGTTTTGATAATTGTGACTTGGTCCTTTTTTCATAATATTTTAATCTAAGTTTTCGAGGTAGACACCATATAATCTATGGATGTTGATAATTTGATCTCCTTGATGATATTACATCTCCTATTTATTTTTCCTTTATTAGGGTATTGGCTTGAACGTCCAGAACACTGTTGTGTAATTTTGATATTCTTTCTCTTGCTTCAGATTTGAAAGTCTATAGTGGTTTGTAGTGTGCACAGTGTTGGTTCATATTTTGGACAGAGATTCACAATTGTGTTCAGGGACTGTTTCTTTTTAAAAATATTTTTTAAAAGTTATTTATTTATTTGAGAGAAAGAGAGAGAGCAGGAGCAGGGGGAGAGGCAGAGAGAGAGAAGCAGTCTCCCCAGTGAGCAAGGAGCCTAATGCAGGATTCTTTTTTTTAAAGATTTTATTTATTTATTCGACAGAGATAGAGACAGCCAGCGAGAGAGGGAACACAAGCAGGGGGAGTGGGAGAGGAAGAAGCAGGCTCATAGTGGAGGAGCCCGATGTGGGGCTCAATCCCACAACGTCGGGATCAAGCCCTGAGCCGAAGACAGACGCTTAANTCGGGATCAAGCCCTGAGCCGAAGACAGACGCTTAACTGCTGTGCCACCCAGGCGCCCCCTAATGCAGGATTCAATCCGAGGACCCTGGAATCAGGACCTAAGCCAAAGGCAGATGCTAAACCCACTGAATTACCCAGGCACCTAAGCCAAAGGCAGATGCTAAACCCACTGAATTACCCAGGCACCGCCAGGGATTCTTTTTTCCTCAATTGCTGAGAGTTTTTAATAAGGAATGGATATTTAATGTTTTTACTTTTGGCAGGGGTAACATACGAATATTATTGCATGTTATTATATTAATTGATTACGTTTAATGATTAGGTATGTTCTGGTTGTTGCTGTGTAACGAACTTCTCCAAAGCAGTGGCTTTGAGCAATAACCACAATTTATTTTCCTTATGAATCTGTGAGTTGACCAGGCTCAGCGACATAGTTCCGGCTTGGGTTAACTCCTGTGTTTGTGGTCAGACAGACAGAGGCTGGGCTGGAACCAGCGTGCTGAAGGCTTCCTTGCTCCCAAGTCTGGTGCCCGGGCTGGGAAGACGCAGACTGCAGGGGGTGGAGCATCTGGAGCCCTGGGGGATCTCTCACTTTCTGTGTGGTCTCCCTACATGGGAGTCCGGAGTCGCCGGACTTTGCCTGGGGGGTTTCCAGAGCAAGTGTCCCAAGAGAAACCAGCAAATATGCACCGCCTTTTCAGACTTAGCACCAGAAGTCATGGAGCATCATTCTGCCACGTTCCACTTGCTGAGGCTGACTCAAAGGACCCCCGCCCAGGTTCAAAGGAAGGGAACACAGACCCCACCTTTAAGAGAACGAGTGTCAAGGAATTTGCAAACATGTTGTAAAACATTCTACTTTACGTATCAAATCATATATGTAGCAAATTTTACTTGTTCATGCCATCTTTCTCTTTGTATGGCTAGGCTTCGTAAGTACTTAATTTTGAATTTTGTATGACCGCATATTCTATGATTTCTTTTGATGAACTGTATTTATCTGATTTTTGGTATCTGACTTGTGCTAGCTTTCTAACATGTCTAATTACAGAATAATTTAAACAACAGGGGAATTAATTTATTTCAAAAAAATTAAAATTGTGATTTTGAAGTCTGTTTAGGACTCGTTCCTTACTCAGTTTCTTACACAGTTAATGATCCATCCAGGATATTCACTTTTCTTGAATTACTTTGGTAATTTATTTATTTCCTGGGAACTCATTAAATGTTGATATTTCTCAACTTTGCTAAAATAGACTTAAATATTGATGTATAACTTGTAAGTATCCTTCTTATGTAATTGATCTTATTTCTCATTTGTAATTTTGGTTACTTATATGTATATTTTATTTTGATTTGATTTTCCTGAAATGTATCTCTTTTAATACTTGTCCCAAATATAATGTTTTGGCTTTGTTTATATTTTCTCCTTCCCCTGAATGGTAAAAAATTTTTTTCCTCCTTTTGGATTTTTTATTTTTGCTTATTACATTTCTTGATTTTCTTTGGTTTCTTCCAAATCTCCTTAAGTTAAAAATTAACTTAGTTATGCTCTTCATTTTTAATGGCAGACACATTTGTATTTAAAGACTTTGCCACTAAATTTTGCTTTGGTCTTCTCTGCATTTTCACTCAGGAAACAGGGGAGCCAGGGAGCACCAAAAACCCCGGAGAGGCAGTGCCCATAAGTGTGTGGTTTTGTCAGCTCTGTGTGCCTGTGGGATTCCTTCAGCTGCACTCAGGCCCTGGTAGGCTGGGCTCTTGCCTTGCGGGTGTGATATGGCAAAAGCTATTAGTAAGGAAGTAGTTGAAATGGCTGTCATGGAACCTGCCTTTGGCTAGCTCTATCAAGACTCCTCTCAGAGCAAGGGAGGTGGGGACTGGGAGGTGGGAAGTGGAGATGGGAAGTGAGAGGTAGGATGAGGCATAGAAAGTGGGGAGTTGGGGTGGGAGTGAGGATGGCGGTGGGGCATTAGAAGTGGGGTGTGGGAGGCGGGGTGCTGTTTCTGTTATAGCTCTAAGGCAGTCTGGGTCCATGCCCTCAAGATGGTAGGGCACCATGTTACTGGTAAGAAATCCTTGAGTGGCCCTAGGAAAGAAACAGCCTGGCTTCCCGGAGAGTCTTGTGAGAGAGCGCAAGGGAAACAGCATCCACCATCCACAGGGAGCAAAACAAGCCTCAAGGCCTGAAACAAAGAGGACTTGTACCATGGAAGAGGGGCTGACAGGGACATGAAGGAGGAACTGAGTTAGACCACACAAAAGGCTTAAAAAGGATCACACTTGAAAATTCACTCTGAAGTTCGCATTGCAAGCACCCCAGAAAGACAGACTGCTGGGAAGCAGGATATGGTTTAAGAATATTTGGGCTATAAATAAAAGAATAAATGCATGAACAAAACTCCTGGAGATAGGCACTTGCTGGGGGAGTCTCTTGTGTGGCGTGCTCCTGTCTCCCCTCTTCCCTTCAAGGAAAAGCCCTCAATTTGCAGATCTCCTAACTCCATGCCTTAACTGTGACCTTGAGCAAGTGGCTTAATTTGTTTGTGCCTCAGTCTCCTTGTTTGTAAAATGGGGACCGAAATGGTACTTATTGCCTAGGAACAGGAGAAAGGTTTGAATGAGTATCTATCTATATCTATCTATCTATCTATCTATCTATCTATCTATCTATCTATCATCTATGTATCTATCATCTATCTATCATCTTCCAACACTATCAGGTATAAAGTAAGCACTTTCAGTTAATGTCAGATATTATTATAATAATGTTAGGGTTTTTTTCCCTAGTTATATATACAGTCACCAAATCACTCGAGATCTTTCTCCTGAAAATTCTTACCCATTCCTGCCATGTCTCATTGACCCTTGCTACTATCGTACGGCTCCCTCAAAGCCTTTAGTTGCCCTGACTCAAGCCTGATTACCTCAGTTTACCCTTTACAACTTTTCCAACCAAGTGTTTGAACGCTCAGCTCTGCTTTAGTGGCCTCCTTCTTATTTTATGATTCTTCAAGTTTGAACTCCTTTGCTTGACATTCAAGGCTTTTCTCCATCCTTTACTATGGAGACATACACACACACACGCAGAGAGAGTTTTTGTTTGTGTTTTATGTAGATGGTAACTTACGCATCTTACCTAACATTTCCTCAACTTTCCAGTTTCTGTATATTGAGCTAGCTCTTTCTCTCTCTCTTCTCTTTTTTTAAGCTGGTGGATTCCTGATTCACAGGTTCCTGGTTTTGTGAGTGTGTTCACTCTCTGCCTGAAGTCTGTGCTTTGGGGAAGATGGACTCAATCCTCTGTCCCAGGAAAGTGGGTTTCAGTTTGTCTATATTACTCATTTTGGTTTCATTCCCCCAATGAAGCCCTGCACAGATGTTAAAAAAGAATGGGCTAGCTCAGCACACGAAGATGTGAAAAGGTAAGGGGAAGACATACTATATACACACACAGTAAGTTACTACTTTCGGTGGTTGTGACCAGATTCCCAGGAAAGGCTTCTTTTCTTTTCTTTTCTTTTCTTTTCTTTTCTTTTCTTTTCTTTTCTTTTCTTTTCTTTTCTTTTCTTTTTCTCTTTTCTTTTCTTTTCTTTTCTTTTCTTCTTTTCTTTTCTTTTCATTTCTTACTTTTTTTTTTTTTTTTTTTTAAAGAAGCACAAGGAATCGATAGCGCCTTTCCTGTGTCCGGACTTCTGTCATGTCTGGATGTGACACTTGTAGGCGCTAAAGCTGCCTTATAGCCATGGGGAGGTCTCATGGGGGCCAAGCCAAGACAGGGAGGAGGCAAAGCCAGGGCCACCACAGAACAAGGACGGGGGCCCATGTGTGGACTGATGTCTTGTGAGAACACATTTCCTTAGGCTTGAAGGTGTTTAGTGGGGTTTCCTGTCACTTGGAGTTGAACACTCTCTAACTGACGGGTCTTCTTTACTGCATTTTTCTCTTTCCTTCTGAGGGGTCTTCCCAGGCTGAGGGAGGCAGGTTTCCAGGCTGAAGGAAGGCAGGTTTCCAGGCTGAGGGAGAATGTTTCCAGGCTGAGGGAGGGCAGGTTTCCAGGCTGAGGGAGGGCAAGACGCACCGGGCCGGCCCTCTGGTGATGCTCGCTATTCTAGTGCTGTGAAATGTGTGTATCTGGGGTTCCTCTCAGACTGGCTGATGTCTGGAAACCCTTGTTACATATTTCTGCAGTTTTCCTGTAGTGTCATGGGTTTTAATAGCAGATTGACAGGAGCTGTGTCATGGGCTGCCCACTGACATTTTACCCCAGAATCCCTGTCATGTCCTCCCTTCCGTGTCTGCAAAAACAAATTCACTTCCCAGGTCAGCCTTCACTAACTCTGAGAAGCCTTTCTCTTCTTTTTCTGGGAGAATGAAACCTCCCTTGTCTACATAGTTTTCTTCCTTAACATACTTCAATTTTTGGATGGGTAGCATTGTTTATACGGCCAAATGCTGTAATAAACTCTTTTTATACACACATCTCATTTAATCCCTATGACAACTGGTTCAGCTGGTGTTATTATTGACATTTTGCAGTTGAGGAAATTGAAGCATAGAAAGGTTAAATTACTTTTTCAAAATTACACAGCTAGTAAATGGCAGAGACGGTATTTGAGACCAAGTCAGTCTCGCTCTAGAGCTGTTCTCTTAGCCGTCATGCTGTGTTCCACACCCAACGATCGAGCCCATACAGACATGTGTCCCTGTGAGCTTCTGGAAAGGTGAGGACTGCATCTTTCCCGCTCTCTGTCACCTGCTCTGTTCACAGTCTTTGGCACACAGGGGACAGGGGGACATGTAGAGTGGGAATGTTGAACTCAGAAGGCTTATTAGGGAGTGCTTTGGGATTAGCACCTGGAGAGAGGGAAGGGAAGAGATACCAGGGGAGACAAGGGGAGGGAAAGAGAGACAAGGGGGAGGGAAGGGGAGGGAGGGAAGCAGGATTGGCTAGAAGGACGGGTTGATCTGTGATAGGGTCTCAGTGGAAACTTCAGATGACTTTACAAAGAGATCGGAAGATGGGATAAGTCTTCAGAGCTGATCCCATTTGGGGAGACAAGCTGAGCTTTTATACTGCTGTGTGCATCATTATTGGATATGGGCTTCTCTGGGAGGGGGGCATGGCCTGCGCAAGAAGGCTTCCTTCCTCTGTGTCCCTCCCTGAAGAGGACAGCTGAGGGAGTTGGACGGTAGCACTCCCAGCAGTTGGGAGAAATAAGTCCTTCATTCCCGAAGGGACCTAGTGTGCCTCACAGCCTCTGCCTCACCACTGTGTATCGTGTTCTTTCTAGAACACCCTCCCCTGCACATGCCACTACTTCAGGCATTTCCGAGCTGCTACCCGTCTCTCTCAGATGGAGGTTTGGACCAGATACCGCCAGGGCGTGTGTTCTTTACCCAGCATCCAGGAGGATGGTGCCTCAAACAATGGAAGCCCCTGAGAACGCCTTGCTTAGAGGGCTTGCATGCCGGATTTCAGTGCTTCTGGCTTTGCTGTGCTTTCCTCCCTGTCAGTCTGTCTCTTTCTGCTTTGGGGGTTGTTGTGAGGCTCCCCCGAGACTGATGGATCGCAGTAATACATCACTCTCTGGCCCCAGCAAGTCTGCCCACTACTGCCCCCACCCCCATTCCCCACCACCCCAGGCAGGGAGGGCCCTGCCTCACTCTCCAGGGCAGCTGTTGGTGACCGTGGAGCACGGTGACTTGAACACAGCAAAAGCCTGATCTGTCCCAGCTAGAGAAATGCTAAAGCTGTCTTGCATTCCCCGGGCAGCCTCAGCCTTCGAAAGTACACACACCAGATAGGCAGGCTCTGGCTTCTGATAAAAGTACCTCCAGGGAGAGGCAGGAGTGGGGGCCAGAGGTATTGAATGAGTTCATTCTCTCTGAAACGCAGTCTCTGCCTTCTGCTCACAAATTTGTGTCACTCTAAAGAAAACTTGTTCAGCCTCAAGTTACTCCCATCTAGAACAGGACCAGGGGTCAAATCAAACTATCGGGAGGAGGCTAGCTGTCACATTTTAAGGGTTAAAGCCCAAATTCCTTTCTTATCAATCTGTGGAGTCAGCTGGACCTGGCTGGGAACTGGGGGCTCAGTCACAAAAGCAGGAGAGCATTTAGAGCAGTGTAAGCCGCAAGACCCGAGGGCATCCGGGAATCACAAGGTAGCCAATTTGGTTTCCAAGGGTTATAATGCAGGAACTCGAGAGGAACCAGATCAGTGTGGAAATAGATTAGACTCAAGGAAGTCGAGACAGGAGCAGCATGTCCAACCCTAGCAGCTGGCCTCCGCTCTCCCAGGAGGCCCATCCATAATGCTGGTGGCCGTGGTGTCACTGGTCCGCAGCTGGATAGTCTGCAGGATGGGCAAGGCTGTGCTGTGCCTTTGGAAGTGACCCGCCTAGTTACTACCTCATCACTCAAGAAACATTAGCTGACTTTCTACTCTGTGATGCTGCAGGTTCAGAGCTGACTAAGACTCAAATGTCCTCTGCTCTCTGTCAATCCAAAAGCAGGGGGATGAACATACACGCTCATTGGTTTTGAGGACATCTACAGAATATTTTTATTATAGAGAATTCCAGACATAAACAGAGTAGAATAAATAATTGTATGAAACTCTGTGGACACATCTCCTATTTTAAATAGTTATCACCATAATGCCAAAATGTGTTACCTACCTACCCTTACAGACTGTCCCTTCAGGCAGCCATGACTTCATATTGTCTCATCTCTAAGTGAGAGTGACTTTTAAAAACAGAACCACAGAACCAATTATGAATAATAATTCCTTAGTATCATCCAATGTACAATTAGTATTCAAGTTTTCTAGATTGTCCTGTAAATATATGTTTCTGAACCATTATTTGTTTAAATCAGTATCCAAACAAGATGAAATAGGTGTATTTACATCATGCTAGGGGTGATAGCAGAGATGTAGACATTCGTGGCCAAGATCATCAGGAAGCGCTCCCTGCACTTTCCTCCAGTGGGGTTTGCAGTGGTTCTGAGCACTGGCTTCAGGATTCCAGCTGTGTGAACTTGAGCAAGCAAACCTCTCCATGTCTCAGTCCCTCATGTGCTTAACGCACAGTGTTGCTGTAAATATTAAATGAGACGATCCACATATGATGTTCAGTGCATAGGCTGGGCAACAGTACATGCTCAATAAATTCTGAATGTAGGTATTATAACGATAATTAAAGCAAGAGAAGGTGATGTTTAATTTAGATCTGTAAACATGTAGCCTTACGCAAAGTAGAGGTAATGTGTATTTGCGGCAGAGATAATAAACAGCTTTAACTGAAGGCGGTAATTGGAAATCTGGCATATTTGATAAATGGTGAGAAGGCCCATGAGTTGAGGGTGTCAGGAGATGAGACTGGTGATGTAGGTTGTGGCCAGGCCATACATTAAGGGTTTTCTGGAAAGAGCTAAAGAGTTGGGGCTTAATCGTGTAGGCATGGGGTTGGGGGTTGGCAGAGATCTGTGGGGGATGCCAAGGCATTGGATTCTTTTGGCAGCAGGGTGGAAGGGCAGGCCCTGAAGGAGGGAGGCCAGGCATGAAATAGCAAGAGCTATGCAAGGAAACAGTGATGCCCTGAGCCCGCCTGTAAATACGGGGATGGAGAAGGAACATTGGTAAGGCAGTCTGGACAGGACTGAGTGCAAGATTAAATGTCAGCAGGTAAGGAGGTAAGGAGAGAGGGAGAATTTAAGAACTCCTCCAGAATTTCTGGCTCAGCTACCAGCTTGAAAGTGGTGCCCCTGACTGTGGTTACAAACACGGAAGTCTGAGCAAGTTTCAGTGATGCAGATAATGCATTCTGCTTGGGATACATGCAGTAAGGGCTACCTACAGGAGAGCCAGGTAAGACTCTGCTCTTAGGTCTACATCTTCAAATGCCTGAGGAATCACTTAGAAGGAAAATTGAGGAGCGAAGCTTACAATTGGTGTGTCTCCCTGCCTGATCCAGACCTTGCTAGGAAATCTGACAGCTCCTTGCACTGAGCAGATTCCAGGAGGGACTGATGGCCTTTTCAAAGGCCACATCATCAATGCGGTGCTGATGGCAAGTGAATAAAATCCAGACTGATTTATTTAAAATGTATCTGGTCACCGGACACTGTGGTTTTGACAGAGACAAAGGACCCTACAGTCCACCAAACCACAATTCTTGAATGTCTAAACCCTTTGATGATCTGATGACTGGTCAAGCAGCTGATCATCTTAGCTCACCTTCCTACATTTTCCCATTCCCCATCCTCAGCTTAGACCAGAGTGGCCTAACAGGAGGCAAAATAGTTTACCTGGGATATGGACTGATTTTGTAAAGCAACTGTCCAAATGTCAAATGATTATTTTGGGAAGAGAAGGCACTCTGTGTCATTGAAGGCTGGTTGGCTAGTCAAGTAAGGGTTTGAAAGGGGGTTGATGTCTTGAGTTGGTGATGGTGTGAAGGGAAGATTCAGTGTCTCAAGATGCTCTTTGTCGTGAAACCAAACCTATCTGGATTGGTTTAGGGGTTTATATAGAAAGTGAGTTCAAATTCCTTGACATGCCCCCCATCAAGTGGTAAGGTTTATGTTCTCTCCTCTTGTATCTGGGGAGTTGTGACCACTTCAACAAGTAGAATTTGGAGGTAGTGACCCTGTGTGACTTCTGAGGTTAGGTCATAAAATGCCATGTAGCCTATATTCAATTCTCTTGTAATATTTTACTTACCCTAAACCTCCCTCTTGGAATTCCTCCATTATGCAGTGAGGAGGCTCAAGACTCAAAGAGAGGATACATGTGGGTGTGCTAATCAACACTCCCAGCTGAGCCCAAACTTTGAGTTTTTCCAGACCAGGTGTCAGGCAGGGGAGTGCAGAAGCTTCCAAGCGAGCCCCTAGCTCTTCAGAACATCTCCAGCCACGACAGTCTTCCAAGCTGGGTGCCATATGTCATAGAGCAGGGCCTTGTCACAGTTCCTGATCTACAGCATCTGTTCTATGTCCCCATGTTTTGGGGTGGTTGATTATGTAGCAACAGGAAGTAGAACAGCTCATGAACAGCTCTGAGCAATGGGGCACAAGTGGGAATTCACTGGGGAGGGGTGTGGGTAAGGTTTTCCTCTCATAAGAAGAAAGAGTGGTTTCAAAAAAATGCCCCTTTCTTTCCACATTTCGTGATGTTGGGAGACACTGCCCAGAGAGTGGTAGGGAAGCCTTCTATGGCCCTGACAGTGTTTAGCTGGGGGCTGCCTCCAGGATTTCTTGTTATGTACAACCGTAAATATCCTTTGTGTTTAAGCCAGTTGTATTTAGGTTCCCTATTAATCACTGGATGAGTTAATGACCTTTAAAAACTTTCCAATTTAGAACTCTGCTTCTCTTACATATCTGCTCTCTCTCTGTTTTATTCCAAAATGCTGTTCTGTCCCAGTTCTGTTAGAATTCTTCACACTCCTCAGGGGTTATAACTGTGGTGAAGATTTCTGCATTCATCTCCCTCAGCAAGTGATCTATGTTTATCATGGTATCCCATTACCCAATTCATGTTTTTGCCTATAGATTTTTATACATTTTATCTCCTGCTAATTGATATCTACACAACACTGAATTATCCAATAAGGCATGTTTCTTCATTTATTCAAGCCTTTATTTTATGTTCCTCATTGTGTTTGGCAATTTTTTGTCATATAGGTCATTTTATGTATTTCTTTCTGGATTTTATACAGATACATATTTTTCATTGCTTTTGTTGTTGCTGTTTTTGCTGTCTTTTCTCATGGATATCATTCTTTAAGTCCTGAGATTTATTCTTTTTCACAGTATTCATCGTATTTAATGAATTACTACTATATGTTGGAATTAAATCCCCTGTATTTCCTGTTATTACAGGTAAGAATAATAATTGCTAATATTTTTGAGCATTTGCCATATTTTTAAAAGATTTTATTTATTTATTTGTCAGAGAATGAGAGAAAGCACACAAGCAGAGAAAATGGAAGGCAGAGTCCCGATATGGGACTCGATCCCAGGACCCTGGGATCATGACGTGAGCTGAAGGCAGATGCTTAACCAACTGAGCCACCCAGATGCCCCTAGCATTTGCCATATTGATATTAGGCATATCCTATTAGATTTAGATGAATTAGCTCCTTGAATCCACACAACACTATGAGAAAGGTATCAGTATATTTTAATTCATTTTACACATAAGAAAACTGAGAAAGGGAAAATTTGAGTAAGTTGGTCAAGGTCACATCACCAGGAAGTAGCAGAACTGGTGTTCAAACTCAGAGGTCTGACTCTTGAGCCTGTGCTCCTAACCAATGAACTAGAGTGCCTCAGTGGAAATGGGATTCCGTCTTAGGATAAAAGAAAGGGATTAAATAAATGCAGAAGTGAACTATTTGAAGATAGTTGTGGTAAACGTAGCAAGGGGAAAATACAGGGTCTTATGAGTGTCTGATAATCTCATTTTCCTGACCTGGGAAGGATGAGGAAGATCTTCCAAAGGAAGTGGCATTTCAGCTGTGACCTGAAGGGTGACCAGGAAACAATCAGGTAAAGGTGTCAGGAGTGGAGCACTTTAGATAGAGTCACCAGTGTGTGGGAAGATCTTGAGGATTCTGAGAGCCCCAGAATGGCTGCATATCCAGAGTACTCAGAGAAAGCAAAGGGAGCAAAGGGAGCAAAACACACTGGATGAATTAAGATTAGTGTGTCTTCTGAGGATCTCGACTCTCTCCTAGGAGCCGTGGGAAACTATTCATGGATAGGAAGGAGGCAGTGAGACACTTGGCTCTTGAACAGAGGGTGGTGTGGAGGGTGGCAAGAATGGAAGTGGGTTAGTTAACTATTTTGAGAGTCCAGGAAAGAGTCTGATAATGAATGTTGAGATGGTCAGCTGTAGTTAGACTTTAGGTATAATTATTTTTTTTTTCAGGTAAAATATAAACGCCTTGTTGATGCTTAGGGGTAAGGGATGAGGGAGAAATTGTATCAAGGATGACATTCATGGCTTTTGTTCCCACAACTGGCTACTTGTGATTGGTGCTGTTTGCTAAGTTGTAGAATAAGCTGAGGAAGAAGGTACATTTGCTCCACATCCTTAGCAAGTATTTATTAAGCATCTACTCTATTTAAGATATTTTATTAGACATCAGGCAAACAACTGAAAACAAGGCCAATATTCTGTCTGCTCTCATGAAGTTTACATTCTCCTGGGTGAAGGGAGAACTAAAACTAATCAGACTAGGTGCCTGGGTGGCTCAGTCGGTTAAGCATCTGCCTTCAGCTCAGGTCATGATCCCAGAGTCCTGGGATCGAGTTCGCATTGGGTTATCTGCTCAGTGGGAAGTCTGTTTCTCCCTCTGCCTGCTTCTCCCTCTCCCTCTGCCTGCCACTTCCCCTGCTTATGCTCTCTCTCTGTCAAATAAATAAACAAAATCTTTAAAAAACTAATCATGACTAATTAATTTCAATAGTAAAAAATAAATCAAGTTGTTGAGGGGTGCCTGGATGGCTTGGTCGGTTGAGCATCCAAATCCTGGCTAAGCTCATGATCTTATGGGTCATAAGGTTGGGCTCCACATCAGGCTCCATACTCATCAGGGAGTCTACTTGGGAATTCTCTCCCTCTGCCCCTGCCCCCCCCTCCAAAAACCAAATAAATAAATCTATTAAAAAATGTGCTTTACTTCTTAAAAAAAAAAAAGATGTTGAGGAAGCTATGAAAGCTTATACTTGGAGACCTGGAGGCCTGACTGGATAAAGTTCAGGGTGGATAAAATTCATTTTGCTACGTGGAGAGTGGACATGGTGAGGATGAGGCCCTTGGATGTAGGGACAGCTGTTGAGAACATCTTGCAAGGTGAGGATTCAGAGTGTCATTGGTAGAAATGGAAAGACAGGGGTGAATCTGAGAGCTATTTGGTTTGTAAAGTTGACACGAATTGAGAGGAAGAGGGAAGCATCCAGAATATCTACAAAGTTTCCTAGTGGAGCAGTTGGATGGATCTTGGTGCCATAGGGATACTGAAGGAAGAGCAAGTTTTAGGGAAAAACACCGTGTTTCAAGTCCTTGTTAAATAACCAGGTGCAGAAGGCTGTTTGTTGGTGTCTGGAGCCCAGGGGAGTCTCAGGCTGCAAGTACAAGTGGGGGGCACACAAATAGAAGCCACTTAAAATGAAAGGAACAGATGAGGTCCTCTATGAAAAAAAGTAGAAAGGAAGAAGAAAAGAAAATTCCAGAGGACATCTCACATTTAAAGATTGAAATTAAATGGTAAATTTTAAGTTATGTGAATTTCACCTCGATAATTAAAAAACAAAACAAAACCCTCAATCATAAAGCCTAGAACTATAAGGAAGATCCCGCAAAGGAGTTTAAAAAGTAGTGGCTAGAGAGACAGGAGAAATGTACCCTGGAAGTCGAGGAAAGAAGGCATTTCCACAAGGAATTGGTGACCATTTGTGCCTAATATGGATGGGAGGCCAATAAAAATGAAAGCTGTGAGGAAAATGTCCAAAGAATTTGTATGTCTTCTATGTCTTGTTCCCAGAAGAGTGTTTGGTGCTGATATTGGGTGCTCAATAATTGCTTGTTGAAAGAATAAAACGAAAATATCAGAGCTGTTTTAACTTCTTAGTGGACACAGAACACAGCGAAGGGGGCGCCTGGGTGGCTCAGTCGGCTAAGTGTCTGGCTCTTGATTCCAGCTCAAGTCATGATCTCAGGGTCGTGAGATGGAGCCCCACGTCGGACTCCACACTTAGCAGACTCTGCTTCTCTCCCTCTGCCCCTCCCTGAATGCTCTCTCTCTCTCTGTCTCTCCAATGAATAAATAAATAAATCTTAAAAAAACAAAACACAGCTAAGAATGGTTTAAATACAAAGTAGAAGGTAAGAAAATGGAACCAGAGCTTGTAGCCAAACCTTTAAAGAAGTTTGGCTTGGAAATAGAGGAAGGAGGCATCTGCTGGAGGCAGGCTGCGAGGTCCAAGCTGGGTATATTAAAACACACACACACACACACACACACACACACACACACACACACACACAAAACAAGTTAAGGACAAAATGTGTTCTAATGCAGTTGGAAACAATTCAATAGAGAGGAACTGGGAAGACGCATGTGTAAAGAGGGAGAATCCCCAGGGGTAGGTTTTCAAAGGAGCAGAAAGGGTTGCATGGGGACTGACATTTGCCAGGAAGAGGGACTGTCTTTTCACTGTAACAGGAAGAAAGGAGACTATAGGAACCAATGGGGGTGTATTGGTCAATATGTAGATGTTGTCCTCATGACACTTCATGATTAGTGGGGGTGACACACATCCATAAAGAAACTACTTAGAAAGGTATAAATTCAACAATGATAGATGCCTTGAAGAAGAGGGTCAAAACTTCTAGAACAGTGGAGTGAGGACCTTTATAAATCTGTTCTTTTTATTAAGGCAGCAAAAAAACTGGCAAAAACTGTCAAAATCAACTTTTGCAAAATCTGGAAATTAACCAAAGGATAGAAAGGATCTTAAGAAAGTTTATTCAAGAAAAATGACAGACTCTCAGTAAGAACAGTGGACTCTGTGGCATGGTCCCCTGCCCTGTTCCCAACTCCCTCCCCCTAGGGTCACAGGAGCCTTGAAAACTAGAAGCTTTGTAACAATAGTAGCTAAGAAACCAGTAGCACTAATAGCCACTGGAAGGGGCGCACTGAGTTGGAACTCCTCGAAAGCCACAGCCCCAGAGAACTAACACTGTGTGACCTTTTTGCCAGTCCCCTGGAAAAGACTCTTGTACCATAAACCTTTTCTGTCTTTTTTTAAATGGAAATCTAACTCCCATACTATAAAATTCACCTATTTGAAAGTGTAGAATTCAGTAGTTTTTAGTATTTTCAGAGTTGTGTAACTCTCACCACAATCCAGTTTTAGAACAAAAGAGCCCAAACCCCAAATCACCCCCAAAAGAAATATCATTCCCATTAGCAGTCACACTCCCTTCCTGCCCCTCTCCACCCAGGCCCAAGCAAACAATTACCTACTTTCCTATCTTCAGAGGTTTGCCTATCCTGGGAATTCATATAGGTGGAATCCTATAAGCCATGATGTGGTCAGCTTTCATGTGAGGTTATCAGAGTTAATTCATTGCCTAACTCCTGGTCACAAAGATCCTATGTTTTCATCTAAGAGTTTTGTAGTTTCAGCTGTTATATTTAGGTCTGTGATCCGTTTTGAATTGTTTTGTATGTGGTTGTGATATACGAATTCATTCTTTTTAGTTGTGGATATCCAGTTATTGAAAAGACTGTGATAACCCCCGTTGAATCATCTTCGCTCCTTGTCAAGCATCAGCTGACCGTAACGTAAGGACTGATCTCTGGACTTTCAGTTCTGTTCCATTGATCTCTGTATTTATCCTTATGTCGGTACCACATTGTCCTGATTAGTGTAGCTTTTTAGAAAGTTATAAGATCAAGAAATTTGGATATTCCAATTGTATTCTCTTTTTCAAGATTGTCTTGGTTATTCTGAGTTCCTTGTGTTGTTGAAACCAAGTTCTGTGCTCCAGAGCTGAAATATAACAGGAAGGGTTTGGGGATAAAGAGGAACCATAGTTTCATTACTTTCCCGGGCAAAAGAGGCTGCAGCAGGGCTAATGTCTTCACAACTGCAGACCTGCCTCCTGGGGTAGAAGTCTGAGGAGTTTTATAGGAAAATACAGGATCCAGGTGGTTTCGATAGGAATCTGGCACGTGCTGCCAGCCACATCCGTGGTCTTCAAGGAGGTCTGCTGACTAGCCCTGGCTCTGGCCATCAGAGTCTCGTTGCTAAGTATACATTGAGGTCAGCGAGATGTCAATATCAAGATCGAGTTCCTGGAACAAAGGCTTCTAGGTGAAAGGGAGGGGGAGGCTTTGAGAATGAGGAAGAGAAAACTGTATTCAGTTTAAAGTCAAGCCTTGCTGAAACACTAACGTGTCCATCTTAATTTCCATCCACTTTTACGCTTTTATAGTAGTTTGCCTTGCATTTCCCTATGAATATTAGGATCAGTTTCTTAATTTCTGCAACCAAAACAAGGGGCAGCTATAATTTCAATAGGTATCATATCAAATCTATAGTTTGGTTTGGGAGTGTCGCCACTTAACATTATTAAGCCTTCTGATGCATGAATGTGGAATGTTGTTCCTTTTATTTTGGCCTTCTTTAATTTCTTTTCAACAATATTTTGAAGTTTTCAGGATCCAAGTCTTGTCCTTTTGTTAAATGCATCCCTAAGTATTCTTAGTCTATAATATGTACCAAGGAATATTATTCTTTTTTCTGTCATGGTAAGTAGAATTATTTTCTTAATTTTCAGATTGTTCACAGCTATTGTAGAGAGATGCTATTGAGTTTTGTATATTGATCTTAATTCTGCAACCTTGCCGACTTGTCTTCAGCTTTTGACAATTTATTATATGTCTAGGTTTGGATCTCTTTGTGTTTGACTTGAAGTTTGTTGAACTGCTTGGATGTGAAGACCAGTGCTTTTCATCTACGAGGTCTGGATCCTAGTTTGAGCAAGAATGCATAGCTCTGTGTTGTTCAGAACGTCTAACCAGTGATATTTTCCTAGAAACCTTGCTCTCTGTTTATTCCTTCCTTTCTTCCCATCCCCCATTTTTTCTCTTTCATTGGCCTTTTTCTCTTAACATTTTATTTTGAAATGTTTGGGATATTCACAAGTGATTCAAAAGGGTACAATGAATAGTTGTGTGGATATATCCTGCTTGAACAAACAGTATCAATTTGGTTGAAGACACTTGTGGGTTTTTCTTTCTCTTAAAGTTTCTGTCCTCCAGATTATTTAGATTTAGTTTTATCTAGACTGTATTTTTTCCATCCTCCTTAAATTTCAGATGAATGCACTTCAGTCGGCTTGTTGGGTCTGGGAAAAGCATTCTCTTCCCAAAGCTTTCAACGGCCCCCTGTCTCAGCATTTTAATTTGGGTCCACTGGAGGAGGTCATTGAGAGGCTGTGGCCTCTAGTTGACCCTTGGGCTGGATCCCAGTGATTGGGGGCTCCTCCCCCTATCCCTTGTCCTTAGTTTGTGTGTTCTGCTCACCATTCCCTTAAACACATGGAGCTGTTTCAGAGGCCTAGTTGGAGAGAGTAAGGTGTTAAGACTGACTGGATGATACACACGCCAGGTTGCAGTGAAGGCTTCCACATAAACTGTAAGATTTTGGGGGTCAGTGCAGAGATCTACTCGTCTTGTGTCCACCCAAGCAAACCTCATAAGTAAGTTCCTTTGCTTATTAAACCTGCCACCTACCAACTTGGAGGGACCTGTTCTTCGCTCTTTCCTTGCCCTCTGTATACGGGACCCAGTTTGCAAACCAACATGATCTCTACAAAACGGAATCTGGCCCACTGTGCCATCGGAATACCCAGTCATTGGCTTCCCATGCCTGATTTCTTTTTCAGGAGAGATTGTGGATGAAAGGCGGTGATACAACATATCAGCACTGCCCCCTGGCCTCTGTGACTGAATAAGGATTTGGAATCACTGCAGAAATATTCCAGGTTTATTTTCCCCGTCTGTGGAGATTAGAGGACTGGCAGGTGCGGGGTGATACCGACTCTGCAAATCTGAACTCCTCCTCTTGCAGAGGTTATCCAGAGTGTCCCCAGTTTTTTCGAGTGAGTAAACAGAGGTCCAGCCAACACGAGTCTGGTGCATACCTTGCTTCATACTACGTGGGTAGGTAAGAGTTGTGGTTAGGCACGACACCAGCAGTCTTGCATTAATATGGGCATAATCTTCTATGTGTGTCTTCTGTTCTGGCGGTTGTGCCTTGTATTTCTCAAGGCAGACACCTCTCTGGCTGTTTCCAAGGCCCTGTTTCTGTTGTTAACGTTGCCTTCTTCCTCTGGAGCTTTTATAGGGTTCTCCCCACAACCCTCCCCTCATTCCTGGGCTTAACTGTGTCTCCAACTCTGTGTCAAGGGAAAAAAACGGCTGGAGGATCTTGCACTTTGAGTCTGCAAGGAACAAGGCCGCAGGATGGAAGGGGCTCAGGTCTGGCTCCCTCCACCAGCCTCCGGGCTCAGCTCGGGGCTTGTAAACCCCATGGGTCACCATCAGAGTCCCCACAGGTCAGTCCCGCCTAACTCTGGGCATCCTGGGGGCTGCTCAAGTCACCCTGTCCATGTGTTCTTCCTCTCCTCTGTGGCGGTGAAAGGGGACTCCCTGGGTCAGCATGATGCATCCTGCTGAAGCCTCGGAGGAGTGGAGTGGCTTTGCTCAAACACAGTCAGCCTTTTCTCGAGGCTTGGCCAATTGTGTAGCACTGAGGTCCTAAAAGCTTTTCGAGTGCCAGCTTCTGTGCATTTCGGTTTACTTTCTGTCCTCTGTAAACAGCGATGGCAGCAGAATGTGCTTTAAGGACAAAGCAACAGGAAATCTTTTGAGACTTGAAGCCCTTTGGAGTGATGAGGTGGGTGCAGGCAGAGCCATCTCTGAGTGGAGAGCCTCACGTGCCTGGGGCTCCCAGTGCCGCAGAGGCTGGGGCTCCTCGCGCTCCTGGCCCACCTGCTGCTGCCCGTGGCCCCAGGCATGCCCTTCCCTCCCTGGTTGGCCCTCCCCTGGGGCTTAGCGGACACTCTGGACGTGCCACCCTCTTCTCTCTGGGTGCCTCTGGGAGAGCAGCATGCAACAGCTACTCTCCTGGAAGGGAAGGTCCCTGAGGGCGGGGCTCTTTGCCTGTCTCATTCATTGTGTATCCCCCAGATCCTGGAGGGGTGCTCGGCACACCGACGGTGGTCAGTGGTCAGTGGTCCACTAGCCAGGGCAAGCCGCTTACAATTGGAGTTTCAATTCTGATCCAGCAGCTAGTTTGCAGTGTTAGCGTTGATGTGGTATTATTATTACTGTTGTTACTATCATTAGTATTATTACGTGTTGAGATCTTGGAGAAGTGTCTAGCGTTGGAGTCAAGCTCAATGGTGCATTTGGAAGGTTGGCAATTCCTTGAACCCGCCATACATGACAGTTGTAACTGTCTGTGGGCCAGAGAAGAGATCTCTATGTGCTGCTTTGTCCCTTTGAGAATCTGAGGTCCACTCTGGCACCCAAGCTCAAAACTTCTGTTCTGGGGGCGCCTGGGTGGCACGGTCATTAAGCATCTGCCTTTGGCTCAGGGCGTGATCCCAGCATTCTGGGATCGAGCCCCACATCAGGTTCCTCCACTGGGAGCCTGCTTCTTCCTCTCCCACTCCCCCTGCCTGTGTTCTCTCTCGCTGGCTGTCTCTGTCAAATAAATAAATAAAATCTTAAAAAAAAAAAAACAAAAATAAAAACTTCTGTTCTCTCTCTCCTTGCAGAAAACCAGGTGGAAGGTGGGCCTGGTAGAACCAAACTGAGGCCTGGGGGTTAGTCTCAGAGTGGTGAAGCCTGGGGGCGAGCAGTGCCCTGCTGCAATGGCAGTGACCAGAGCATTCCTCCAGCTGCGGCTTTTTCCCTCACAGGTGTGGGCCGCAGAGACCAGGAGCTGGTGGAGCTGGCTTGTAGGAACAGGCCGTTCTTGTACAAAAAGGGGTTCATAAAAGAAGTGCTGGAGGAGAGAGGGAGAGAGAGTGCAGACTGAGTTTGTAAGCAAGAGATCTAATAATTGAATTTGAAGGGCAGGGCTTGAGCCTGCCGTTGGAGAGCAGGCAGCCTGGGAGAATATCTGAAGTTGGAGAAGGCGAGGACACGAGGAAGGGGCCTCGCACTAAGGCCCTGGCTCGGATTAGCAGTGTGGCGTCTTGGAGCAGAGCACATGGTCTACATGGTGGATAGGACTGGGAAGATGACCAACAGAAGACTAGGAAGAAAACTCTTATGTTCTTGGAGAGGCCCACATGTTGTGCAGGAAGAAGGGAGAGGTAGGAGGGAGGTGGTTCTGTCTTGTCTAAAGCTGCCTGACATACTTAGCAGGCTTCCAGCCCAAGATTGGGGTCACAGAGAATCAGAAAGGGGCATAAACAGCAGGAGTCAGAGGGAGCTCAATCTTGTTTCAACTGAAAAGTCGCTAGTGTGGGCCTTGGGTAAGTTAAGGGAGGCCATGGGGCTTTGCTCTTCTATCTATACAATGGGTTTGATCCTTGGTGGCTTGCAAGGTTGTGGTCATTAGAGGGCAAGGTGCTCCCTCTGACAGGTACCCAGCACGCGCTCTGTGAGTATGCCTGTACCTTCTTCCTGAGCTGATATTCTGGCCCTGACTGGACCAGCTGGTGTCTGATCTGGACTCCAGTGCTAGTGGTAGCCAGATACGCTGAGCTAATATTGGGGAGGTAGGAAAGTGGGGTCTTGTGGGGCACAGTTGTCCAACGATTAGAAAGGCATATGTTGATCTAAGATTGCTAGCTTAATCTCAGAATCTCCCTGTCAGGGGCCTACCGCTGTTGATACCCTTTCTCCCCTGATCGGGCACCAGGTGGGACAGACCCTGAGGCCTCCACTGTGGGAGACACGGGGAGCCCCAACTCCAGAAAGCCTGACCCAGGGCTCACCCTGATATTTATCCAGCTCAGCTCATGCTGTCAGGCCCACTTTCTGTCTGTAACACAGCCTGGCTGGTTGGTGGGCAAGGCTCACATAACATGGCTGCAGGGCAGGGATGAGGCTGCAGGGCAGGGATGAGGTTGCCAGGGGGTTATGGCCACACCGTGCAAATGGAAGCGCTCTGCTAAATGTGTGGAGAGCTCATGAGCACCAAATGGTGGTGGCATCGCTCTCCCCCCACGCCCTAATCCCCTGGTGCCTGAGCAGGTTTTCCAGGCCCGGGCCTCTGCTTCCAGGTGGTTCTCTGTCAGTCTGGCTCATCCTCTGGGACCTGCTGCACTGTGTCCTTGGCTGTGGGCTGCTGGGCCAGACAGTTAAGGGTGTCCTGGAAGCCCTGTGTCCCTAGAACACTTGTGTGTCAGCAGGTCGCAGCCTTGCTCAGCCAGGACCCCGACTGGCTGCAGGCCTCCTTCGGTGACTCAGTTTCCCCAGGTATTTCTGAGAGCCCAAGAATTTCTTCTCCTGGGCTTAAAATTAATCCCCAGGCTCTTCTCTCCTCTCATGGATGCCTCTGCCGCTTGAGGGAGATGTCTCACTGCTGCCCCTGCTGTGGGGCCCCTCGCAGGAGAAGCTGCCCACCAGCTGGGGCAGAGCCTCTCTGTCTCTGTCGTCCTGACAGGCTGTGAGCAGCATCTTGTCCCTGCTCTGTTGCGGAAATAGGAGATGGCCTTCTCCACAGGCTGTGCTCAACCTTTCACCATGGGCCCGAAGCAGCATTGCTTGTGCCTGGAGTCTCCCCAGACCTCTTAAATTTGAAGTCCAGTTTCTTCAGCTTTTGGTCCCAAACCCCTTTCACCCCCAGGGCATGAACCCCAGACCATCAAGAAGGGTGCTAGGGTGTGCTCTGTGCTCAGCCTTGACATCTCTTCTCTTTTATGAGGGGACCACCGTACACTCTGTCTCTCCACCTTTAGTCCCAATTCAAAATCCCCCTTTAAAGCAATCTATCCATCTATCCATCTATTCTTTCTTTCTTTCTTTCTTTCTTTTCTTTCTTTCTTTCTGTTTCCTTCCTTCCTTCCTTCATGCAATAGGAGTGTTTATTGAACTCCTGATATGTGTTGTTCTTTGCACTGGAAACACAGAACAGCAAAAAACACTGAAGTCCCTCCCCTCAAGGAGCTTACGTTCCAGTGGGAAATTCAGGACATCAAACCTGATCCACTTACCAGAAATATCTGAGTCTCTTCTCTGTTTCAGCCAATAGTCTCAGCGAGCTCGAAGGTGAGGTCATCATGGTTACCCTTCCCTGTGCCCACTGGGTCCTATGACATGCTCCTCAGATCTGCAACAAGAGACAGTTCACTGCATCACAGCCCAGGTAGCCGAGGGACACCAGAGATATCCGGGGACCCAGCAGTGTGGGTCTATAAGAAGGAAGAGGCTGGATGGATGAAATAGGGTTCAATCCATAAGCCATCAAAGAGAAGGTGAATGTTGGGGAGAATGAGTGTGCTCAGAGCTGTGGAGACTTGTGGGGTTCTTTTTCTGCAGGGTGAGGCAGCTCCCGTAGGCTGGCGAATGGCCACGGAATGGCAGAAGCACCTTGGGCAGGCAGAGGGGCTTGCCCACTGCATTTCCTCTGCCCTGCCTCTTCATTTCCATTTGCCTTGGATTCCAGTCTCTGTGGGATAAGAGCAGAGTCTCCGTCTTTGCAGCATCCAGGGAAGAAACTGGAGTTGAATATACTACCCAGAGAAGAAAGGCTTTTCTCAAACATCTATATTCTCTGGGCAGTTCTGGAGAATGACTGAGCAATTGGGGAAAAATGGAGAAATACCCATTGCGAAGGGTCAGTTGGTTTCCAGATGTTCACTCATTTCATCTGATAAGTGTTAACTGAGCACATACTCCGGGCCTGGACCTTGGGCGAGTGGGAGCTCAGGGTTGGTACACGCTGACGTGTAGAAGTGAAGTGTAGACAGCAGGGGCATGGTATAGATGCTCCTTAGTGGGAAAGCCCTAGGGACCATGGGTGGAGGGCTGGCAAAGACCTGGAGGGGGCGAGGATGAGCAGCACCCAAACAGGGAGTGCGCAAGAGCGGTCTCTCGGAGGCAGAGACAACAGCAAGGAAGTCTCCGCCGTGGGTCTTGACAGGACATTTCTGGGGGATGGGAAGACCTGTCTGGACATATGGATGCAGAGGCGAGGAGAGAGGCAGAGGGACAGGAAATTAGGAACCAGATTGGAGAGGACATTATGTGCCACGTGAAGGAGTTTGCATTTCGTGTTTAGCTCCTGTGTCCGTTTCCTCCTGGCTCATCTGAGTCTCAGCTCGGTGCCAGCTAAGATGATTGACTTACAGCCCCAGAAGTCCTAATGAAGGGACTTCATGTCCTCTTGTGTCTCAGACTTGAGGTCCATTCCATTAGCACTGTCTTCTCTATCAGACGGTGGCCTCTGGACCCGGGCTCTTCCTTGAAGGCCGTGGGGGCAATGCAGGTGCAGGTGCATTTTGGACATCTGGCTGACCTGGGCTGTCGTCCTTCCTCTGCCCTCATTAGCTGCATGACTGTGAGCAAGTGACTTCACTGTTCCAGCCTCTGTGTTCTCATCTATAAAATGGGGAAATGAGCACCTGTTCGTCCCATGTAATCATTAGAAAAGCGTCTGTGAGTATGCCTGGCAAATGGAAACACTAACTCTCTGGGCTCCCCTGCTGCTCTTTGGTGTGAAATCAACAACTAACTGACCTTGAACTCTGCATTCAAGTCTTTTTTTTTTGTTTTCTCCTGCTATGTTGGCCAGGGGCCCAATAATAAGGAGGGAAAGCTCAAACAGGGAAATCATCTAGAAACCGAATCCGTGGAGGAAAAATAATACAAATATGTAAGTGCCAGGTATGCAATATAAATTTATAAGGTGTATTGCACATTTAAGAAATGTATCGCCACACTATATATTCTAAGTGTCACATAATGGGTTCAGTTTTCTGATATCTCAAATATATCTTCCAGACTGTCAAGTATATTTTAAAAATGAGTATCTTTTTAATGGCCCATGGTGGGTAACCTCGGCAGAACAGGAGCAAATTCATTATTTCTCCTGGTGCTAAGTGACTTGTGCATCCCGAGGTGGCCAGGCAGAGTGGGAAAAAGACAGTTCTTTTCACGTTGGTGCTTTGGAGGGGTTAAGGGGTTGAGAGGCACTCAGGGGCGCTGTATAAATGGCCTGGATGGGAGATGGAAACTATGCTAAATAATGGGAAGGAGGAGGGCGGCAGAGGGAAGCTCCATTGAGCCAGGTGAGTAGCTTGGGCCGTGAAATACTGGCCAGCATGAGCCTGAGATGCCGCTTAAAATTCTAACTCCCAGCACCGCTGAGGAGGGAAAGGAGAGGATTTGTGGTCATTGCCGCAGCGCTGGGAAGGGGGGATGGAGGGCAGGAGTGGAACTCAGCGGAGTGCCAGCTGCAGGACAGACACTTTATCTAAGTGATCTTCTTTAATCCTCCTCAGTTCCTGGCTGGGGGTGGGGGTGGGGGTGGCATTTTTATCTCAATTTTGCTGACAAAGAAACAGGCTCAGAGCTAAGGAATGTGCCCAAGGTCAGCCTGCCTGGGCCTGGAACTTAGGTTTGTCTGATTCCAAATCCCACTCCATGGGTCCAGGAGTAAGGTAGGTCCTTTTGCATTTGGTGCGGGCTGGCCTTCTGGCTGTGCTGCTGGAATTTTCTCCAGGAGCCAGTGGCTGAATGATCTCCGAGAGCTCCTGCCCCCACCAGTCATTAATCATCAGCATGTGGCTGCAGCCGCTCAGGGCGGGTTTTCCTAAAAACATCCAGAGGGACACGCAAAGGTCGGTCCCTGTGTCTTTTTCTCTTTGGCAAACCCCGTTCTGCCCTCGGGTAACATAGAGCTGTCAATCAGAAGACTGGGGGGGGTGGGGCCAGGAGTGGGGAGGCCTGGGCTTAAGGACTGTGTAGGCAATTCTGCTTGATTAGCCTTGATTAGGAGGCTTTCACCCAGTCTCATCCCAAACGAAGACTGGGATACCCCCTCCTGGCATGAAGCTGTTGGCCGGGACAGGTGGAGCCCACTGAGGCACTGGAGTGTCTCCAGCCCTATGATGATCTAATGTGGAGACTGACAAGGCTGGGGGACAGAGCATCGTCCAGAGTCCTGCCTCCAGCAAGATCAAAGAGTCCGAAAATGGTCATCAGTGAAGTAGGACCACGTGATTAACGGGGGGTTGAAATGCATATGGAGGGGGAAGGAAGGGTTGGAGTGGGCAGAAGGAAGGGGATGGGATGAATTCCGAAGCTGCAGAGTTAGAGCCCCTGCTTTTGTTAGTGCATCGTGCTTTCGCTGGGACAGATCAGGGTCCCCGTCTGCGGCAGGGTCCACAGTCCCAGGTGGCTTTTCAGCGGGGAAGATCTGACAGGCTTGTTTCCTCAATGGCTTTCCAAGCCTGAAGGCCACTCGCCTGCATCCCTCCACCACCACACCCTGACTCTGTAGGCAGATGGGTTCTGGAGCTAACCCAGACCTGAGCCAGGCAGGATAAAGGATTTGCTGTCCCTTGGGGCTCACCCCTGGATCCCATTTGGTGTGGTTCCAGCTGTGCTTCTAGTCCCAGACCCATCCAGGACTCTGGTCAGGGTTAGTGGATCCTGTCTTCTTCTGAGGCTTCCATCCCTTTCTTGGCAAGTGTCTCTGTCCAGGACATCCACTGTCAGGGCTGCGCTCTGCTCCCAGCTCTCTCTCCCCCACTGGGGCTGGGGCTGGCTCTAAGCTCCAGAAGCCTTTGGGAATCTTTTCTCTAGCCTCTCTGTCCAGCTCTGCTCTCCAGCTCTTCTCCCTACCCCCTAGGTCAGGTCCATAGCTCGAAGACTCACGTTCAGTCTGTCAATAGGGGCTGATGTGCTGGTTGTGAATGCTGAGGTCTGTTTAGAATGGTCACTGCTTATCCTGTACCAGCTAGGAACTATTTTAAATATTAAAACCTTGCCATGCTCAGCTGGGATAAGATACCATTCACCTGCTCTTGAGGGACAGGATGGAACCCAACCTATAATAATCATAATCATGAATATTTACTGAGTACTCTTGAGAGCCCAGCACTTTTTTTTTCTGAGAACTTTCTACCATTTAACTTATTTAAGCCTCAAAACAGCCCTCTGAGGTACGACTCTGATGATCTCACTTTACAGATTAGAAAACTGCCCTAAATGAGAGACAATCTATTCAAACCCTTGTAATCTTACGCCAGAGCCAACATTTTCAATTGCTCCATTATTCCCAAACGTCAGCATCATCCCCAGATGTCAACAGGGCCATGGGATAGAACATTTAGGATTCTCAGAGTTGGGATGGAAATCTAGACCCCCAGGAGCCTTGTAAAGGCAAAGAGGTATGCAGTCTAACACAGGCTTTGGAGAGAGACACACTTGCTTTAGAATCATCAGCCTGTGACTTGTTTGAGTTGCTGTACTTTGAGCCTCGGGTTACTCATCTGTAAAATGGGCTTAACAATTGCTACTTGGCAGGGCTGTGTGTGTATAGTTAAGTGAAATAATTAACACTGAGCATGTCAACCTTGGACGTCATCATGAAGGCCTGACAAGCTGTATTTTAGGATGCACAGGAAACCTCTTTGGTGAGACACGCTTTGTAGCAAGCTGTTAGCTTCGGTTGCTTGTGCTTCTGCTTGAGGCAACCCTGGGAAAATGCCACAGGAATGTTTCTCCTTGTTAATGATGGTGATCACCCAGTGGCTGTGTCAGAGAACTCAGGAAAGCATCATTACTGAGAGCTTCTTCTGTCCAGCCCCTTGGATGAAACTCTGGTTTCCTGTAGCAGCTTCTGCCTGTTTCCAGCTAGTTGGACAGTCAACCACAGGTTGGAGGGTGAGGAGGAAGCAGGATCAGGTCTGTTGCACAAGGGTTTCACAGGCAGGGCCAGACAGCACTGTACAGTTTGTGGTAGGTTCTTACATGAAAAGTACCTCCCCCCCCCTTCCCGGTGAATTACACCTTCCCGAATCCATGCCTTTGTATAGACCCCTCCCATGTTGACTCAGGGCCAGGTCATCACTTTGCTCGGCTCAGCGGAACACCAACAAATATGATGTGAGCATAGCCTGGATCCATACCTGTCTACACTGGGATTTGTGTACAAGCTTGTGAAGAAAGTCAAGCTAGCCACAGAGAGAGAGAAACGAGTGCCCAACAGCCCAGCCCACACTTGTCAGGCATGTGGGTGAAGCTATCAGCCATCATGCAAACCAGCCCCCAGCTGACCTATCCTGACCACAAATGCCTGGTGCTTTCCTCCCTAAAATTGAAGAAGTACTGGGAGTTTCCCCCAGTGCCCCCCAAATGCCTGGCTATTGAACCTACTTTCTCCCCTTCTTTGCTCCCCAAAGATAGGATTCCTTTTAAGCTACTTTTTGTAGGGTGCCCCTGCCATGACTTGCCTGCTCACGGCAGAGCGTGGTTTGCAAACCAGCCACATCTATGCAATAAATAGCCTGCTGTGTTGAACATGCTACTCTTAAAGTATGGCATCAGGATCGTCCCATTCACCCCTCATTTCCCTGTAGCTCAGGCTCCAGGGCACACCAAGTTCACACCTGCCGGGTTATTCTCGCTTCTTTTTTTTTTTTTTTTTGATGTAAAGTTCGATGATTCATTAGTTGCGTATAACACCCAGTGCATCATGCAATACGTGCTCTCCTTATTACCCATCACCAGCCTATCCCATTCCCCCACCCCCTCCCCTCTGAAGCCCTCAGTTTGTTTCTCAGAGCCCATAGTCTCTCATGCTTCATTCCCCCTTCTGATTACCCCCCCTTCTATATGCAGAGTAAGTTCTGTGCATTTACATACACTTTTAGAAACCCCCACCCCGGGCCCTGCCCAGCTTTGCAGCAGCTCATTTTCTATGCATGTCAAAGACAGTACCTGCACTTGGAATTAGGTCCCCCATTCATTCCCAGACTGTCGAGGCAGATCCATTACGAATGCACAGCTAGCCTGATGCTCCTCACTGCAGAGGATGTTAAATACTCACATACCACAGCTCCACCAAGGAGCAGGGATAAATATGGCAGGCGTGAAATGGGTCTAAATTGCTCCTGATGGCTCTATTCAATAATGTTGGTCTTTTCCTTACAGTGCTATATAACAATAGTCATTTTCAAAATGGGGTGCTGCAGTTGTTTTTAAGGAAGAATTGACAATTTTGACCTACAGGGTAGTAATTTGCAAAATGTTCTTTCTTTAAGCCATTCACTGGGAAATGCAGGAAGCCCACAAAGTGCTGGACTTGAGGTGAAAACGGCTGTAACTAATGATAGCCCTAAGTGCGGAGGGAGAGCGTGGCGGTGCTGGTGAGGCTCCAGAGTCAGAGCTGAGGCCAGGCAGAGGCAGAAATGAGAGTTTCATAACAGACGATTGGGCTCAGAAGTCCCTGAATAAACCTTTTTTACTTCACTTTGCAGGCACATTTTACATTGTTGGCTCTGCACTTTATAGCCCCGAAATGGGATTCGATCCAGGGAAGGAACTGTATTAGACAAAGGGGCCACTTATCAGAGGTACCTGTTAAATGCTCCAAATCCACCAGAACATCTGCTGAGCACTTAGATTCTTTACAAAGATTCATAAGAAATGGTCTAAGGAATTCTGTGTGGATTTGATTGCACTTGAAAATTATGGGTGCAAATCATCTGTTCTTTACTCTCTGATCCTTGTTTATGTGGGTCCCTGAGTTGTATATGCATGAGTATATTTTACGTGTACTCATCTGAGGCCGTCCTACCCTGTTTTTCTCTGCTCTTTGGAGGGACATTAATTTTAGGATTTCCCTCTGTATCTGTGTGCCTTTGCAGACCAGTTTGTGAAGGTAGACAGACTGTCAGGGCCCTGACTTGGCTGGGGGATGTAGGGAGTGAGGGAAACAGTGTGTTACAGGGCCCAAAGCACAAGTGGCTTCAAGACATAGCACTTTGGGGCTTTGATTTTCCTGAAGCCTGAAACATGGAAGAAATATTGTTAAAGTCCTTTCAGGGAATATAAGGAGAGAAGGAATGGTTTCCT
>NC_048223.1:86025292-86064820 GCF_002007445.2 Ailuropoda melanoleuca
CCCATGCCTAACGGCAGCTCTGGAGAGAGAATAGGACTTCAGGAGAAACAGCTGCAGTCTGTGTCTGGGAAGAATGACATAGTTTCCATTTGTGCAGGAATTCTCGACCTATCCTGTGCCACGGAAGGAAGTATGGTTGGTGTTTAAGGGTGCACTTAGCACTTAAGCTGGGAAATTGTCAGTAGCAATCATGATGGGAGCTGAAGGCCTCCCTGCTGTTTTATTAGCACCATTTGTAAGTCCATTTGTTGCAAACTTGGGTGGGAGGGACACCCCAGTAAGGAATGAGATTAAATTTTCTTTTTTCCTTAAATATTTTATTATTTTATCAAAACTAGATTTAAATAAATGTGAAGCCTGATTACTAGGCTAAGGAATGGCATTATTACTCCTACCAGATGAAAGCATCTAGGTGGAGATCAGGTGAATGGGACCTTTGGTTCATCGTTCAGCTTCCATGTCATTGAGGTTCTGTAAAAACACCTCTGGGGATATCAGTGGGAGAGTCTCTGTGGGGGGCTCAGGAGTGCATGGAGCATGGGGCTGGGTTGTAGTATGAGTAAGACACTGGCTACCAGCAGGAATATGGGCAGAAGGATCAAAGTACTCTCAATTCTCTAATTCTAAGTCCTCATGACCAACATCTATATCTTAGGGTTAGGACAAAGAAGAACATTTCAGTGGGGGTGAAATTAATATTTCTATGAAAGAATTTTATCATCTCATGGTCCTGCCAAGTAAAATAGAAGAATCTGGGTTTGGCTGACCAAAACATTATCAATTCAAGAATCTTTAAAAACTGATAACAACATAAGGCATATTAGTGCTGACACCCCTCAACATATCTTCCTGTTGAATTATGTTGCTTTGGTCTGGACTGATAGTTCTGTGTCTGGTGATGGCTGTCATCCTGTGCATCAGTCAGGATGGGCTAAGTTGCTGTAGTAACAACCCTGAAAATAAGTGGCTCAAAGCAATAGCATTTATTTCTCTCTCACATTACATACATTGCGGGTTGCCTGGGGCTCTTCTCTGTGTCATCCTTACTCAGGTAGGAAGGGAGGCTCTTTCTCCAAGATTCATGGAAAGTGGGAACCCTGTCCAAGGTGCTGTGCTTCAGAAGGGTGCTTTCCTTGAAATTGTCTGTGTTGCTCTCTGCCAGGGTTGGCAGGGCCCTCTGAATCCAGACCTAGTCTCATGTGGGTCTCAGTTTCTAGAATTGCATACCTGGAAATTTTCTAAGTCCCCCTCTGGTGCCTGGAACTGACTGGGCCAGAACTGGTGGAATTTTGCTGGTGTGCTCTGACACTGGATCAGGGCTCATGGTGGTTCCAGTCCCTGCTTCTCCCTTTTGTACTTGCGAACCTTCTAGCAATGTGGCGTATGTGGAGTCAACCAGACGTCCCAAGGAGACTCTCATCTCAACCTTGCATCTATGGGGTTATCCTGGACTCAGCCAAGCTCAGGTTCCAGAGGAGTGGTCTGGAAAGCAGATGAGTCCTGCTGGTTACCATGGTATTGGTTTTATGGGATTGTGTGAGATTGGGCCACTAGAATGATGTTAATATGCTGAGTTTTGGTGACTCTCACTTATGTTAGATACAGAATGAATTCATGGTTCTGGACTACTGACAGTCTACTTCTGAGTGATGTGTTTGACCTGTTTGAGGGTCTGTGTGTCTTGATGTGTGTTCCAGCTTCAGTGATGCCCTTGCTTCAGGGCAGCAGGGGTGGTGACGAGGGTTCTTTATACTATGCATTTCCTCATCCTGGCTACCAAGTAGTCTGTCCATCCCCTCTGCAGGCTTTTTGACAAGTGTCTGGTAGTCCCTGGGTTTGGCTGTGCGTATATCCACTGAGGACTTTCAAGACTATTGCTTTGTAATGCTATAAGCCCTTCTGATCAATGCCCTGCTTTGGTGTGGTGATGTGCTGACTCAGATGGTCTTAAATCATGCAGGATGAAGGGCAGAAATTCCTTGTGCAAATGAGATGACTCTTTTCTCTCTATCCATTGGCCTGTTTTCTACTTCCCTGTTAGAGGGTAGTATATGGAAGACAGCTGTGTGGTCAACACTGATGGAGGTCCCACTTTAGGAACGCGGTGATTGCAGCCTAAGGAATTCAAGAGAAGACATGGTTGGAAAAAGTAATGTTCTACCTCTACACTATAAAATACCAAACAGTAAACTAAACACGACAAGAACATGGATTATCTCTCACATTTTCCTGTGCACTCTGATTGACTTGCATTATGGTCATTAACAATGAAGCACAGTAGGGACTTATAAGAAAGTCATTGGAAGCCGATATCCATGGATATAACCAGGATTAAATAAATAGAACTAGGGAACTTCAGGAGCAAAAATATCTTATTTCAATATGAATTCCAAAAAGCCATGCCCGCACTGTCTGAGTAATAACAGTGTTGCTATCTGTGTGTGTGTGTGTGTGTGTGTGTGTGTGTGAGGAGATAATGAACCTAGCTAAAAATGGTGCATTTGACAATAAACAACATGAAGAGATGCTTTCTTGACCTTCACAAGAAGAAATGGTATACTGATTGGACAACAATCAGTATAAGTACCCATGTATCCAAATATACCTATGAAGCTATTGCTGCAATCATGATAATGAACATATCCATTATTCTGTTTTCTTGAACTACTTTGTAACACCTGCCTTCTGCTCTTTTCCAACACCCATCCCCCCTGACAACTGATATTCTTTTTATCAATTACAGACTAGAATTGAATTTTCTAGAATTTTACATAATGGAATCAGACAATATGTATAAGTCTTTTTATGGACACAGGCTGCTTTTAGTTCTTTTGGGTAAATGCCTAGGAATGGAGTGGATGCCTCATCTGATAGCTTTAGCTGCATTTCACAACTCTTAGTTTCTTGTGGATTCAGTTTCATTCAGTTCAAAATACATTCTAATTTACGTTTTGATCTATTCTTTGACCCACGGTTTACTTATAAGTGTATTACTTGGTTTCCAAATAGTTAGTGATTTTACAGATATCTTTCTCGTCCTGATTGCTAATTTAGTGCCATTTTAATCAGGGAACATATGTATGGTTGTAAGACTTAAACCCTTTAAAATTTATTGAAACTTCTTTTATTGCCTAGGATATGGGTATCTTAGTAAACACTCTGCATTTACCTGAAATGATTGTGTGATCTGCAGTTGTTGGACAGACTGTTCTATAAATGTTAATTAAGTCAAATTGGTTGTTAATGTTGTTTGATTTGCTATATCCTTACTCATTTTCTGTGTACTTGTTATCTCACTTTATTGAAAGAGATGCATTGAAATCTCTGACTAAAACTGTGGATTTGTTGTTCTTTCCAGGCAATTCTATCAATTTTTGCTGCATTTATTATGAAAATTTGTTTTTAGATGGATAAACCTTTAGGAGAATTATGTCTTCTCAATGATCTTCTATCATTATGAAATTTCTCTAACATTGGTAATATTCTTTGCTCTGAAATCCTTTTGAGTGGTGTTAGCATTTCATATCTTTTTCCCTCTCACTTTTAGCCATTTTGTGAATTTCTCATAGGCAGCATATATTTGATCTGGCTTTTTCAAAATTTAATTTGATGATTTCCACCTTTTATTGGAGTATTGGACCATTTACATTTAGTGTGATAAATAATATGATTGGATTTAAATTTACCAATTTTCTATTTGCTTTCAATTTTCTCATCTGTTCATTGTTTTCCTTTCCTTATTTGTCTGCCTTTTTAAAAATTGAATATATTTTTAAAATTCCCTCTTCATTTCCTTTGTTATCTTATTAGCTCTATCTCTGTTGTGTTATTTAAGTTACTTTAGCATTTATAATATATATTTAAAACCTATAACATTCTGTCTCCAAGTAGAATATTATACCACTTTATCTATTGTATAAGAATCTTATAACACTGTACTTCCATTTTTCTCCTCTCAGCATTTGCACTTTATTGTCAAACATTTAAGTTTACATGGGCTCGATCCCAGGATCCTGAGATCATGACCCAAGCCAAAGGCAGACGCTTAACTGACTGAGCCACCCAGGCTCCCTACCAGTTGCTCTTTTTTGCTGGTTGGTGTTGAGTTTCTGTGTTCTGTATTAGAGACTGTCTCCCATGGCTGAGAGTCCTTGGTCGTTTGCTTAGTTTAAGAGTCAAGTGGTTTAAGAAATGATCACAAGCTCTGAATACTTGGGTGTGGCTTCTGGACTATGAGGTTCACTGTAGGATTATTAGTCTGAAATATCTACTGGCGAACCTCTGGCTTTGGTGTGGTTAGTTCTTTCCTCTTGGGCTGGTCAGTTTCTCAAAAAATGTTGTTCCAAAGTTCCACTGGAAAGGTGTGGCCTCGTTGCCAGAGTTCTGGGAGCCAGGAGAAATAGGGTGGTCAGTATTTAGGCAAGATTCCCTAATTGCCCTGTATTCCTTGTGCTACTCTGTCCCTAACCGTGTATTTTTTTTTCCTTTTTGAAGTTTATTTAGTTAAATGGTCTCTATACCCAGTGTGGCTTGAATTCACAACCCCAAGATCAAGAGTCATACATGCTCTTCCTACTGAGCCAGCCAGGTGTCCTCCCCCATGGTGTTTTAATATTCACATACAGTTTCTTCTGTTGTCTCCAGAAAAAATATCTCCACCTCCACTGAGGGGGAGAAGAGGCAATTGTCCAGGAATATGTAATGGGAGTGGTGATCTCTATATTTTATTTATTTGGAATTTACTAGGTGCCAGTACTGGTATATGTCTATTTTACAGATTTTAGCTAATAAAGAGGGAAGAAGTGTTAATACCCCATTTTTCAGATGCAGGAACTAATGCAGAGAGTGTTTAAGGAACTTGCCCAAGATCTTCTCAGGCAGTAAGTGGCCAGCTGGGACTTGCAGCCAGGCAGCTGGGTTCCTTAATGTGTCATCTTGACAACATTGCACTGTCAGCTTGGGATCTGACAGTTACACAGCTTTCAAATGCTCTTCCTTTTCTTAGCCATTCCCACCATTCTACCTCACTTGCAGAGGTGATATGGGGTACTGCTAGTTCCTAAGCTTTGAGGAGTCTGCATTCTTATTTAGATTGCTCCTTGGTGTTCCCCATGGTTGGTTTGGAACTGCCAAGTTGGTTTCCCTTCACTCATCTGCTTTCCAGCCTCCACAATTAGGTAGATGTTGTTTTCTCTTTTCTCCTGATCTTTTTGATTTTCTTCTTTTTAGGCAAAAATGTCTTTGCTGTAGTTTTAATGGCCTTGTGAGAGAGGGTGCTTTAGAGGGTGCTGAATCAGCTGTTGCTACCTGGAGGTCTTGAGACAGAAGTTTCCACCACTCTAGTGTCACACAAATTTAATTTGATTTATAAATTATAGAGAAATGAATGTTTCTTGCAATTCTGAATTTGTGGATAGAACTTATCCCATATTCACATGCTGTGATGTGTACATGTTCTCATGCCTTTGAGGAATTCCCATGTGTGTCTCTGTGATGTGGACATTTTGGGGACATGTGAATATTTCTTAAGCAGAAAATGGCCTTATCCCACCACCTTCCCACCACTGAGCTACCTGATCCCATGAAGGCCATTAGCTTTTATAGTTTCAGCTTCTTCATTGGCAAAGAAAAAAAATCCTCTTTGCCTTTAGGATGAAGCTGGCACCCTTCTGTCACCGGCATGCTTGATTTCATGTGTCTGTGAGGTTAGTTGGGATATGGTTTTCCCCCTTTTAAAAAACTTCCCCTTTTGTGGAAGTTTCCCATGTGTACCCTTTGTGTCTCCTGCCACAATCACAGGTCCTTGTCAGCTCCTTTTCATGCCATGGGTCCAAGTGGCCAGAGCCTTGGTAAGTTTGTGGCCGATTCAACCTCAGTTACAGCTGCTGACCGACCTCCTGCTCTGTACCGGGCCCTCTGTTACGCATGGGGCGCACAGAGATGAACCAGTCAGCTGTCTGCTGTCTTGGAGCCAGTGAGCCAGCAGGGCAGACACAGCACTCACTATCATACCAAGAAATATGTGCTTTGATAGCAGTAAAAATAAAATGCACTGGGAGGGAGCACAGGGAAGGAGTGATGAATTTTGCCTGGAGGGATGAGGGGAAGCTTCACACACTGACACATGCATCAGTTCTCAAGGGAGAGCACGGCTGTTCTAGGCTATGGAAATGATGTTGGTGAAGTAGGCGGTGATGGAGAAGGGGAGAGGAGGGAGAGCAGGCAGGAAAATAATGTGAACATGTGTTGTTATTCTCCTCCATGTCTGGAGCAGAGACAGGCTGTGAGTGGGCCTGGGGTTATCCAGACAAAGGAGTGAAGATTCTTTGGATGAAATCCAGGGCCCTGGTTGAAGCCATGCTCTAGAGTTCAACTGCCTGCTTTCCAAACTTGGTTTTATCACTTACTGACTCTCTGATCCCAGGCAAGTTGCTTAAGCTCTCCTCAATTTCTTTATCTGTAAAATGGGAGCGATTACACAAACTTAACCAATAGATCCACGTGACTAATTTTGTGTGTATATAGCACATGGGATGAGTGCTTGAATGTGAGCTCGAGTTTTATCTGCCTGTCCGTCTTTCCACCGCTCTGTACAACTATCCACTTCTCTTTATGTCCTGCCTTGTTCTACAAAGGATTCGGCAGAAAGAAAAAGATATTGAAGAGCTCTCAGGGAGAGTATGATGAGTTCAATTTTAGACATGATGAGTTTGCTAAGCCAGTGGGACACCCCAGTGGAGATGTCACACAGAGATTTCAAAATTTGGTTCTAAACGCTCAGAGGAGAGATCTGAATTGGAGATATGGATTCCTGAGTCACAGGTAAAGTCAAGGGAGGGAATGAGATGAGAACTGGGGCGGGGGAGCCGGAGAACACCGCCCAGGACTGAGCCATTATTACCTTGAAGATTCCTCCATTTCAGAGCAGGAAGAGGAGACAGGGAATGTGCATTAGCGTGCTCAGGCCGCCATAGCAAATACCACGCATTGGGTGGCTTAAACGACAAAAATCTATTTTCTCACAGGTCTGGGGGCTGAGGTACGAGATCAGTTTCTGGCACGGGTGGTTTCTGCTGTGAACCTTCTTCCTGGCTTAGAGGTGGATTGGTGTCCCACCATCTGACCTAATGAACCTTAATTACCCTAAGGCCCTATCTCTAATATAGTTACACTGGGGGTTAGCATTGCAACATATGAATTTAGGAGGGGATATGATTCGGTCCAGAGCAGAAGGGGACTTGGAAAGATGGGAAAAAGAGGTGAGGGAGAACTGTGGTACAACAGGGAAATGGGGAAGAGAGGAGCTGGTGAACACATAAGCCCAGGAAGATCAAACAATGCAGCAGTAGCAGTAGTAGTAATTAATAATAATAACAATACAAAGAATAGTTACAGCATATTGTGCAACTGTGGTGGGCAGGGCTCTTTCCATGAGTTGTCTCATCTTTCCTCCTGTCACCCTGTGCTGCCAGCCCCATTCCAGAGTCCAGGAAACTGGAACGCATACAGGTTGTGTTATCTGTTGGAGCTCCCCCAGCTGGCGAGTGGGGAGATAGTTTTCAAACTTGGATCTCTGATCCCAGGGGATGTGTGTGCCCTTTTCACAGAGCTCAGCTGCCTTTCTAGGTTGGAGGTCGATGTGAAGAGGTCACAGGCTTTGCAGGGGTTTGGGAGGGGTGAGTGGTGGTTCAGGGATGAAAAAGGAGGCTTCAGGCTGCAGGTTGTACAGGGGGATGGGGAAGTTCAGAGAGCAGGTGTAGCCTGGTTAGTGTAAGACTGTTGTGAGCAATGAAGGGGCTCTTTGACACGGCAGTAGGGTCCTCGTTAAAAAGATGACTCCACGGTTCAATAGCTTCGAGAAACCCACAATTCTGAACTCATGTGAACCCCCGGATCTTTTCTGCTTCATCCTTCTCTTATTCTAGATGCACCTCTGGCCAGCAGCTTTGCATGGATTCTGCCGGCAGGCAGGTCCCTCATCTCAAGCACACACCTGCAGCTTCCACTGCCTGCCGTCACCATGGGTCCCTACTCTGAACCCCAGAGGCTGATGGGTACATTTATCCCTTTTCTCCCCTTACTACAGGCAATCTTGAGACACAAAACACACAGGAGCCAGGACCGGCCCTATCTGGTGGCAGCCAGCTTGGCAGCACAACCTCATTTTTCCTCTTTGCTTTCCCTGCCTCCCCCCCACCCACCTGTCCCTCTGTCATGCTTCCTGGTTTTGCACTTCCTAATAAAGTAATAGCATGTAAGACCTCTGCCTCAGGCTCATTTTCTTTTCAAAATGAGGCTTAAACTCCCAGACTAAAATACCCATTCCTCTGGAGAGTCACAGTATGTATAAACAATATATTTTCTGAGAATTCTTCCAGAAACTTCTCTGCAAAATCTAGAGGGCTCTAAACTCATTAAATTTTGAGGCTTAAAAAAATGTTACACTAATTCAACTTTTAGGATTCTAGTGTTCCAGAGAACACAGATTAAGTTTAGCTTTGCATTCCTATAAAGAACCAGATATTAAATATTTAGTATTTTCTGGCCATAAGATCTCTGCTGCAACTACTCAACTCTGCCATTGTAGCACAAAAGTAGGCATGTGAATGCAGAAACAAATATGTTCCAATAAAACTTTATTTATAAAAATCAGATGATAGGCTGAATTTGGCCCATGGGGCATAGTTTGCTGCCCCCTGCTAAGAGAAACACAGCAGCAACTGGAAAGAGAGAAGGAAGTTGGTCGCTGGTCCAGGACAAACAGTAGAGCTGGAATAAAGGAAAAAATACAAGGAAATTTAGGGGTGCTGGGTGTCTCAGTCGGTTAAATGTTTGATTCTTGATTTTGGCTCAGGTCATGATCTTGGGGTTGTGAGATTGAGCCCTGTGTTGGGCTCTATGCTCAGTAGGGAGTCTGCTTGGGATTCTCTCTCTCTCTCCCTTTGCCCTTCCCCTGCTCATGCTGTCTCTCTCCCTCTCTCTTTCTCTCTAAAATAAATAAATAAATAAATAAATCTTTAAAAAATTCAAGGAAATTGAGGGTGTTTTCTCACTGCTAAATGTCTCTCGTTTTTCTTCTCGTGCCTCCTGAATTGCTCAGTTTTGTCAATATCGTGAGTATGGGGCACATCCTCTCACGTTACCCATCTGTTTTACATGATCAAGGTAGGACAGGTGTTCAGAGTTAGCCCTTGGCTCCTGCACCCTTGATGGTGACAGATGCACAGCATTTCAGGAGTCCTGCACCCAGAAATATCAGGAGTTATTGAAATCCTATCATTCTTGCCTATCACTGTCATTGATCTTTGGCTCTGCCACATTGAGCATGCTGTTTGTCAGTGTAATGTATCCTGAGGATATCTATGGTGCCAGGCCAGGTGGGAAGGGGCCTAAGCTGTTTGCCCACCTCACGCTAGAGCTATGGACACCTGTAAACAAACCTGTCTGGTGCAGAGTATCAAGTGTGCCTAGCGTGTCCTAATTCTTAACGTTTTTCTTTCCATGGTCAAGATAACAGGAATGCATCATTAGGCTGCTTCCAACTCAGTTATATGAAGACAGAGAAGAGGAGGAAGTGAAGGAGGGGAGGAAAATGCATGGGTAGTTAGTATCTGCTGATGCCAGGCCCCTTGGCAGGCACTTTATAGATGCTCTCACGTGTAATCCTCAAAGTCCTTGAGTAGGTGTCATTGTATTTATCTTTCCTAAGAACCAGAGAGGATAGGTATCTTGCCCACAGTTATGCAGCTAGCACAAGGGGCATCCAGAATAAAATGCCAGAGAGGTAACACTAAAGCCTGGGCAAATCTTGCCTTACCATACTGAAGCATACCTCCCACTGAGCAAGTCTGCCCCTGACCTGCAGCTGGAATCCCCAAGGCACTGTGTCAGTCTCGTCCACAGGTGAAAGAGTGTAGGACGCTGCCATCAAGGGGAGACATGCTCTGAAATTTAAGTGTGAAACCAGCTATGCTAGTCATTACACTGCAGTATGAGAGAAGGTATGTCTCCATCCAGTTCTAACATTAGGAGGCAGGTGCTTGGGGCTGGAATGCTCCTGTGCCCAGAGGTACACTGAAGGACTTACAGATTAACAAAATTCAGGGGCTCTTGGCCCAGGTAAATGGTAGGGAGCCCTGCTGATTATTCAGCAAACTTGAGCATCCCTTAGTGACAGAAATGATATAGGGCATCTCTGTGCTGAGCTCGGTGTGTATTATGGGTCTTTCCAGTCCCATATTCCTTTGTTTCTGCAAGCTGAGCCAACTTATCTGCTCCTTGCAGCTCATCTTAGGGACCAGGAATCTCAGAGAGTTATCTATAGAGGGGCAGCAGGGGCGTGTCCATGAAACTACATGCCTACTGGACTAGTAGCCAAATTTTACAGAAGCGGTCCCAACTAGCTCTTTCCTCATATGCTCTATGGGAACATATGCTTGATTTATTATTGAAATCAGTCATGTTATTGTGGATCATCTGGCTGAGCCTGTGACTGACCAGACTTAAAGTGGACACAAATGAACCCATGTATGAGATGGGCAGAAGGCAGGCCCACAACCTCCGAGATGATGGCTGGACCATAATTCCGATGGTTCTGGTGGAGTAGTAGACATCAGGTTTGGTCACATACACCCTCTTGGGGAGGATATATGCTAGGCGAGCTACAAGAAAGAATTTTACTTGAGCTCAGATACTTTAGGGGTGTGAAACCTCTTTTTGGCTTCCAGGAAAGCCAGCTTGATAGCTTGCAGTGATGGGAGAGGTGGGCCAGGTGGGCTGTGGCTGATCAGGTGACTTCCCACGCTATTGGCAGCAAACCTCCATCACTGGCGATGATTGTGGTATGTCTAATTACTACATTGCAGGGGCATATGACAAGATGGGGCAGAATTTGGATGCACTCAGCCCTTGATCAAAGCCTACTGTTGAGTTTGACTGGTGATCTTGACCGTCCACTTCCCTTGGCTGAGAGCCTGGAGCGGACCCTGACCCTGACACTCTGGGTTTGGGCCCCTGACATCCACAGCCAGTTCTCCTGTTTTGATTGACACATCAGTTGGCTTTTGGCTCCTGATTGCCCTGGCTCTGTCGTGTTAATGACTGATCTTGGACTCTGCTTTGACTTGGGCTTCTAGTCCTAGTGGGACACGTCCACAGAGTATCTCTGTAAGATGTGAAATAGGAAACTGTGACCCATGGCTCTGGATCATCATTGGCGACTGTGGAAGTGATATGCACTCCCCAATAACACATGTTGAGTGTGTTAGCTGGGCAGCAGATATGAGATCCTCAAAAACAGTACAGGATGGGGCCGAGAGGAAGTAGTTAAGCAATGGCCAGGCATCCTCCTGACCAAAGTTCTTTAGCAGAGAGAAGTCTGATAGGGTCACTGGGAGCTCCAGCCCATGGGTTCATCTCACTGAAGTGTATACAAATGTCCAACAGCAACTTTATTTGTAACAGCTCCAAATTGGAAACAACCCAAATCTCTATCAGTAGATGGATGTGTAAACAAATTGTGGCACATCCATTCAGTGGAATACTTGTCTGCAATAACATGAAGAGACTACTGGACATGCAATGACAGATAAATCTCAAATGAATCAAGCTGAGTGAAGGATGCCATTCTCCCTCCTCCCCAAGAGCACATGCTTTGCAATGCAAACTAATCTCTAGTTAGAGAAGCAGATTGGGGTTGCCTGGGGTTGGGAAAGGGCTGGAGGAAGGAATTAGAAAGGGGCAGGAGGAAACTTTGGGAGTTGTTGAATATGTTCAGCATCTTGATTGCAGAGGTGGCTTCATGGAAGTAGACTTTTGTCCAAACTTAATCAAATTGTGCACTCTGGATATGTGCAGTTTATGGTGTGTCAATTATGCAATAATTTTTTAGAAATTGCAACTTCGGAGCAGACTTCCCTGACCCCCATCTGTCCGCCATAGCTAAATTACAGCTCTTCTTTCCCCCTGCTTTCTCTAGTAGACCTCATGAGGCCTGCACTCGGATCATCTGTTTCTCACTGCATCCTAACAGTGTCTGGCCCTTACGAAGGGATAAGTAAATGCTTGTTTGTTGATGAATGAAAACGCACGAGCTTTGGTGTTAGGTGTATCCATGCTTGGATTGTGGCTCTGACACCCATGTGTGTATTTAGGACAATTATTCTGAGCCTTTGTTTATTTATAAATTAGGGATAATCTGCCTCACAGAGTCATTTGAGGATTAAGTGTGAAAACGTTCGTGATATGCTCAGCCACAGTATCTAACACATGAGAAACCCTTTCCTGCTCTAGTCTGCCTTAACTAGGGGCTCAGAGTCTCCCTCATGGGTGGGGGTTAGTGAGACACCCCCTTATCTGCAGAGGAGAAAGGAGGATACATAGAACAGTATTCTAGATAAAATGTTCCCAGAACAGTGGAGCATCATGGATCATTTCTTTCCCTCCCCGAGTGAGGCTATTGAGCTGGGAGTGTCATTGTGCGAAGGGGTGGAAAGTGGTGTTGGTTCCTCTACAGGACGCAGCAGGTGCAGTGGGGAAGCAACCAATGCCAATGCTTTCTTAGAAAAAAGAAAGTGTTGAGGAGTCAGTATTGACCCTTGGGAGCCAGTGGATCCAGCATGAATCTTTGAGGGTCACTGTTCTGACCTCCAGGACCAGTGTTCCCTGAAGTGGCAGTTTGGCTTCCTGAGTCACCTCCAGGCCTGGATGACCCCACGTCTGCCTGGGTGGGTTGTGCCTTGGTTTAGCATCCTGAGGATGGGCAAGGTCTTGGGGAATATGCACGTTCCTGAGGAAGCTGGAGTGGCAGCGGGGTGGGGGCAAGGAGAAGCTCTTAGCCTGCTCTGAGTCAGGTGAAACCAGAGAGGAGGGCACTGGGGATTTGGAAGGAACGTTACTGAATACCTTCAGCAGGCCACATTCCCAATAGGCATCTATGAGTTCCAGCTGGCTCTGTCACCAGGACAACCAGGGGCAATGGTTGGCTCCGGGGATCCTCACCTCTAGGTCAGTGACATCTCTTCAGGAATGTCTCCTCATCTCCTGGTGTGCTGTCTGCATCTTATGACCTCTAACTCAGTATCTTGGCACTTCTGGTCCTCCCCTGTATCCAAGATCACTAGAGAGATACACACGCCAAGTTACATGGGTTCTATAGACCTACGAGGGGAAATATAAAAGAATTCTGAGACAACAAAATGTTCCCAAGTATTTGAGACCCAGGTGAGTACCGAGTCACTCTGTTTTGTAGATAAAGAAAACCAGGGTGATAGAAAGCTATTGCATGACTTACTCCAGGAGCAGTTACGATTTTGGCCACTTATGGCTTCAATAAGTCCTGAATAACCCTGTGAATTTCACTGTTAAGTAGAAGGACAGAGAGGGTTTCCTTGGGGGCTTCCATTTGAGGAAGGACTCAAAAAAGGTGCCATAGAGGGTTTTGACTTAGATGAGAAATAACAAGGGACATAATAGATTGAGTCTAACATGTTTATTCTGTTAAATCATTGAAGAAAAGGTATCTGACTACCCTTAGAAATAGGTGCAAATGGATTCATCAGCAAGGAAGAGCCATTTTAAAATGGAATGAAAGCAAGATAGGCTGTACTTAGTCTCCTGAAGGCCGTCAGACCCACACGTGTTTGAATACAGTGGACTCCATAGTTTGAGATGTTCCATTCTTCCTTTGTTTGGTAATAGCACCTCTGCTTTCCTTAGGAATACAATCCCTCCTCCACTCTTGCCCACAGTGTTTGAGTGAAACTGTCTCTGAGGGTGAGCACATGATAGAGGCTAGCCACCCAGGATAATTTTTCTTCTGGCTAGAGTGATTGATTCTGGAATTGGCAGGGGATCCTGGTTGGTTCAGGGGGTCTTGATCCTGGGATGTTTATTAGATTTACTGAGAATGGGAAATTTTGTTTCTGCTGGGGTGGCTGATCTGATCTGTCTGGAGCTACGTGGAACCATCCTGTTACCAGCTAGTGGGGGCTGCTTAAGACTGAACCTCACCCGGGAGGAGGCAAACCTAAGAAAGAAGAAAGCTGGGACATGGGAAGAGGTCTGGGTGTGTGTGTGTGTGTGTGTGTGTGTGTGTGTGTGTGAGAGAGAGAGAGAGAGAGAGAGAGAGAGGAAGGAGGGGGAGGAGGAGGAGGGAAAGGAGAGGAAAGAAGAAAGAGGGGAGGGTATGGGAAAGGAGTGGAAGGGTGGGGATCAGATCTTTTCCTAATATAACACCATTATCTAAATTCTTGGAGTTAGCTGCCCCTGAAGCCAGAAATACCCTGGGATATTTCGGTAAGATTAGGCAACCTACCTCTCTTTTTTCCTAAATTGTATTGAAGTTTAACTTATATACTGAAAAATGTACAGAGAATAAGTGTATGCATTGATGAATTTTCACGAACTTAACATGTATGTTCCAAGAACTAAGATAAAAGAAAAAGCAGCAACTTATTAAAACCTAAGCAACTCTTTTGTCTTCTGTTCCAGTCACTGTTCCAATATTCTAATTATAATGTATAGATTATGTTGCCCGTGGTTGTACTTTATACGAAGGGAAATAATCTGGTTTTTGTGGTTCAACATCACATTTGTGAGAGTCGCGTATATTCTTCCATTTACTCGTAGATGGCTTATTCTCACAGCTGTATACTATTCTATGCATGCGTTCTACTACTGACGGCTATTCGAGTCATTCCGCTATCGATGTTCTAGTACATATCCGTCGGTGAGTATATGTGGACTAGAATGTTGATAGCATCATCACGTAAACACAGGTCCCGCCATCCCCCTGCCCCCATGTTTCCATTGGAACTAGACTTAGAGCTGTGCCATTGGATATGATGTGTACAGCTTTGATGCTGCTTTCTATAGTGTTTCTACCAGTTAACTTCCCACCAGCTGTGTAAAGAGTTGTGACTACTTCACATCCCCAGTAATACTTGAGAATGTCTATTTTTTCCACTTACCCATTCTCATGAGTTGTCATGGCATTAGATTGTGTGCATGCCTATGGTATTTTTCCTTTTTAAAAATTGTGATATAATTTAGGGGGTGCCTGGGTGGCACAGGCGTTGGGCATCTGCCTTCAGCTCAGGGAGTGATCCCAGCGTTATGGGATCGAGCCCCACATCGGGCTCCTCTGCTATGAGCCTGCTTCTTCCTCTCCCACTCCCCCTGCTTGTGTTCCCTCTCTCGCTGGCTGTCTCTATCTCTGTCAAATAAATAAATAAAATCTGTAAAAAAAATAAAAATAAAAATTGTGATGTAATTTAGATTCAGCAAAACACACAAGTCTGAAATGTACAGTTTGATGGGCTCTGGCAAATGTATGAAGGCAGGTAACACAAACCTATTAAGATATAGACTATTTTCCAGAAGGTTCCTTCTTATTCCTTTCCAGTCAGTATTGGCCCTTGACGTAGGGGCAGTCACTGCTCTGGTTTCTTTCAGCATTTTGAGGAGTGAGATTAATGGACAGTCTTCAGCTATTAGCTCCTTTAGCATCTACGTCAGCTTTGGAAATGAGGTCATGAACTTCTAAGGGCATGCCAGCCAATGACTGAAGAAGGCAGGGGTAGCTGAGGTCATGCTGTTTATGGGCTAGCCCGCAGCCAGTGACTGAGCAAGCGGTTGTACAAGAGCCTAGACATTTCTGCCTCATTTGGCATCCCTCCAGTGTCCAGTCTTTGCTCTAGAGCTCCCTGCTGACCTGGTGGAGACTTTGTCACTGTGCCATTGCCATCTGACTGCTTCCTTATCCCAGTTCTGCTGCTTCTCTGCTTTTTCCATAGGTGCTATTCCCCAATACATCTTTTGAATTTCTATCTTCATCTCAGTGTCCACTTCCTAGAGAACTCTTACTGGCCCTGTGGTTCCAAGAGAACAACCAGTAAGGTAGAGTTTTAGATTGAGTCACTGCCTGGCTGGCAATGCCACCCCATCCCAGGGGATCAGTGGATCATGGACAGGCTCTGGCATGAAGTCATGACGCAACTGTCAAAACTTCAGTGTGGTAACTTGGTGCCACAGTGTAGAGAAGGCACTGATCAGTATGAAGATCTGGGTGTCTGGAATACGTGGGTGGAATGATAAATATCAGGATAATGGAATTAATTGAGTGGTTGTTACTAAGTTCCATCGACACCCTATAGATAGATAATGAAAGGCTGAGAGCAATTAATTAACAATTGAATATAGAATGCTAGAGCCAGAGGGTCTCTTTGGTAGGAAAAAGAAAGGCTTTTTTCTCATGCAGTGAACAAAGGAAAAGCTGAATATCAACCCAAGATCTACTAGAGTGGCTGTATTTCAAAGATGGTTTAATGCTCAACCAAGGTGGTTCTTTCATGCTGAGGTGAGGTCCCTGGCTGGGAAAACTCAGGACTTTGACACATGGGATGGGGACAGTCTGGATGGATTCCCTCAAAGAATTTGCCTCCTCAGACTTCTGTAAATCTTCTAAGGTTGTAGAGGTGCCCTAACACTTTCTATTAGGAGCTACTACTCACTACCCCACTGTGGAATACAGAGCTCTTTCCCACATAAGGTAATAGCTGCCCCTTCAAGAGATGGCCTACTTCCTCTCCTGGCTGCCAGGCTTATACCCAGCGTTGAACTGCATCATGATCCCATAGGGGACGTGCTGAGCCTCAGAAAGAAGGCAAGCATTTATACCTAAGGGGATTGAATATCCCAGCCAGGGGCTGGAGGACTGTCTATGAGACTGGGTTCTGGATGTGCTCAATCAAAGGGGCAAGAGCATGAGATTGGATAAGGGACAGAGGGTTCAATATCCTGGAAGAAACACAGGGCTTGGGACAAAGTTGTTGTGAAGGTGATTCTTAGAAGTTGGAAAAAGCAATAGCCCACACTGGGTGATGTTGAAATGCCTGAATTTCTGTGGCAGATGGTACAGAAAGGGATTAAAAGGATCAAGACACGGGCATGCTAGAATGGACATATTATCTGAGGCTAAAGGACCACTAGAGGATTACATTCCATCAGAAGGCCTTGGGCACACATTCAGTAAGGTCACCAGAAATGCACTTATGAGAAGTTCCGCTCTAGTCCTCCTCTGCATGGTGGGGCTAATAGTTGGAGAGGCTGTCACAGATGGCATCTCACTAACAGCTGTGGGAATGACAGCCCTTCCCTTCCCCACAAAGCCACAGAGGCCAGGTGGTCATGCCTAACTATCAGAAGTGGTTGCGTGGGTGTGGGGTGGGTGAAGCTGAGCTGGACATAATGATTGGCAGGGTTGGAAGGGCAATGAAGAGGACTTGACTTGCAGAAAGAGGTGAATATGGTTACTAGAACAAGGCATCTCTAGGGCTAAAATAGTTGGGCAGCCTAGGAGGGGGCTGCTTAACCTTGGTAATTAGAACACAAAAATGAAGAAGCGGGAGGCTGATGGTGATGATTGCAATGAAAAGCTTCAATCTTTTCTCAGTTTCTGGACCTGCAACCATTTTTAGACCTTTACTGAAGAGGCCAGACCACCAGGGAAAGAACGGAAGTACTACCAGAGGTAAGCATTGTAATCGGTTCTGTGCCCTTCCCAAAGGGTCTATGGCCATGTCCTCCAGTGAGTATGTTCTGAAGAAAGGGAAATACCCAAGCATTTTGGGGAATTTTGACTTGACATTGATACCTCAAGACCCAAAACCTCATCATAGCTCCCTTTCAGAAGAAGGGCATCCACCATGGAAGAAGCACTAAGCCACAAATTAGACAACATTATTCAGCCCGCTGATGCTAATTTTGTTTGTGCCCATCACAGAGCTGGCACACAAATGAAGTGGTCTCTGTGGCAGAGAAATGGAGGCTGTATAAGACCCTAACATTATGCAGACTCAACATGACCATTCCAGCTACTGCCTCATCTGAATATCCAATCTGCCAGCAATAGAGACATATGTTCTGTAGTTGGGTTAGTGCTGTTCCCTGAAAAGATCAATTATCCACTGGGTAGCAAGTTGACTCTATTAGTCCCTTCTACTCTAGAAGAGACAGAATTTTATTCTTCCATTCTGGCTACAGATTCATGTGTCCAACCCATGGACCCCAGCCAGCGTCATTATCCATGAAATCCCATACACCATAACACCTGACCAGGGAAACAACTTTATTGTGAAGGAGGTGTTGGGTAGATCCATGACCATAGGATTCACTAGTTATATTCTTATACCTCACCACACAGGAGCTACCAGCAGGAATTTTGAAGCACCAGTTCAAGAGGAATATTCTATATAGATGGGGCACTGTCATCCAGTAATCCACACATGCATTGAAGCAGAGACTTTTTTGTGATGCTCTATCCTCATTACAAATAATAAATGAGTAGAGATAACAAGGTGTGGAAGCAAGAGTGGTCGTACTTGATTTCATTGCTGATGATCACTGAAGAAATTTGAGCTTCCCATGTGCAGCTCTGAGGTCTGGAGAGCTGGAGGTCAAAAGGAGTACATGTTCACCAGCAGGGTCCGTTGAACTAAAAGCTATGAGTGGCTGCCTGGACCCTCTGGGTTCCTTGCATCTAGAAACCAGTGGGCAGAAAGGGGAGTTATCATCTCATTATCAACCTGCAGCTCTTTCTATACCCTGGTGCCCAGTTTTGGATCTCAGGCCCCCCCTCCCTCCCTCCCCCACTAGGCTGATGAAAGTTCAGAGGGGACAAAAGATAAATTTACCACCATATTTGGTGGCACTTTGAATTCTGGTCTTCTTCTTAGGCTGCCTACTGTTTACTTTTTAGATTTCTTGAGTAACTGCTCCTTGTATTGTCAGGTTTTATAGCTGTATTCAGTGGAAGAGACAGGGTGGACTATACTTAGTCTATCTTATCCAGAACTGTAACTCCTCTATTGAAATTTTTATTACAGCAATTCCATATTTTGTTTACTTTCAAGATGTCCTTTTGTTCCCAAACCTTTTATTTTCTTTGCTTGCTTTCTTCTTTTAATAGTATGTAACATTAATAAAATTCCTTCAACCAGGTAAAGGCTTACTTATGCAACCAGGATATGAAAAGAGAAGCCCTTTATAATTTTAAAAATAATGTTTCTTTTTCTCTTGAAGAGATTTGCTACTGTCTTTTTTATTTGCGTTGTAGTATTTCTGTGGCTTTCTATTTTTTTAATAGGTCATTTACTACTCCTATTTCCTAATGGGACCATAATATTAGAAATGGCAAAAACATTCACAGTACCTATCTTTCTGTCTATGTACAGTTTTATTTATACCTCATAGATTGTGATATATAGTTTTATAGATTTTACCTCTTCTTCCACAATACACTGTTGAAGCATTCTTTATTTTCTCATAATTTAGGAGGCTGATGATTAGTTTCTAGATTTTTGGGTTGTATTAGCATCTGTCCTGAGGATAAAATCTATAAAATTTCTTCTTTCTTAAGTGCACTAGAATATTTTTGGTATCTTCTCTTCTTTTTGTATAACATCTGTGGATACTATGAGAAAAACTATATTTTTGCAATGCTGGGGAAGTAAATTGGTGTCAGTTAATAATATCTAGATTATTATCTATTTAATTTCTTTACCTCCTTAACTGGGCTGTGATTACCTTGAGGGCAGGTGCAAATGGCTTCTTTGTTTTTGTATTCCCATCTTCCAGAAGAGCCAGGCAGAATGTGGGTGTAAGAAACATTTGTTCACATTTTTCCCATTGTGTTAATTTCTTTGACATTCGTGTGTATCTCAAACATGTTTTCCATTTTACTAATTGATTTTTTGCAAAGTAAATTCTATTATTAACCACGTCCAATACTGATTCAAATTGTTCCATAGTGAGATTCAAATGTATTTTGTTCCTCTTTTGAAGATGCCATGGAAATAGCTCATTATGGTCTTAAGCTTTTTTCCTGTTTGGTCAAATGTTTTCAGAGATCAGATTTCCTAGGAGGATGTTTTGATGTTCTGCTTTTGTTGCTCATCTAATGAAAGAGCTTGGATCACCTAAATTCTGGATTTGGGGTTGGGTAATTCTTGAAGGAATATTCTTAATCCTCATGTCCAACCAGAGTTGAGTGATGCTGGCTTCTTGGTGCTGCTGAAGTTTGTGGCCTCAGTTTGCTCCACTGAAAATGCTTATTATTTCTATTTTTTAGACTATCATATGCTTCCAAATATGGAATATGGTTCATTACAAAGAGTCCTCTTCGATTTGGTGTATCAGAAAAATATCCCTCTAGGGCACCTGTGTTTCAGTTGGTTGAGCGTCGGACTCTTGATTTCGGCTTAGATCATGATGTCATGGGTCATGGGACTGAACTCTACCTCAGGCTCCTCACTGAGCAAGGAGTCTGCTTAGGATTCTCTTCTTCTCCCTCTGCCCCTCTCCCTACTTACATGTGCATGTGCACTCTTTCTGCTCAAATAAATAAATAAATAAATAAATAAATAAATAAATAAATCTTTTTTAAAAAAAATCCCTCTTTTTGTAGTTCTATTGGCTGAGTACTACTCCAGTAATAGGATTGGGGTTGGGGACTCAGGCCAACCTGAGTTGGTCCATTGTCCTCCTTAAGCTTCTCATATGAGAAGAAGTAGGTTATTACTAGATCATGGCCTAAGGTGTGAGCTCACTGTTGTGAGATTTCTCAATCCTGTCCTGTCCTGTCCTGGAAATAGGGAGAGGGGGACTTACATGAATTCCCTCACAGTGCCATTTTTCTGGAATGATGATATATTTTTATCTTAACTTCCTTACTTATTATTTGAATCTGAGGATCCTGTCTGTGTCAAGTCTGATGACTTTGTAGCTTCCACTTGCATATTTTTTGATGAGGTTTTCAGATTTTTTGATGATACTGTGGATCATCATCTTGGATCCTGTTTCTAAGTCTACTGTCTCGCATTCTTCCCTCTCCTATAAAATCCCCTCTATCCTTTGCCATGACTCAATAGTTCTCTTGTGCAAAGCTCCAAGTCAGGAGACTGACTCTCGTGTTAGCTTCTCCTTTCTTGATGCTGCACATTCTTCTCCCTTCCTTCCTTCCTTCCTTCCTTCCTTCCTTCCTTCCTTCCTTCCTTCCTTCCTTCCTTCCTATTTTATTTTTTTATTGAGAGCGAGAGAGCACAAGCAAGGAGAGGGGCAGAGGCAGAGGGAGAGAGAGAATCCTAAGCAGACTCTGTGCTGAGCGAGGACCCCAATATGGGCTAGATCTCACAACTCTGAGATCATGACCTAAGCCGAAACCAAGGGTTGGACACTCATCCGACTGAGCCACCCCGGTGCCCCCATATTTCTTTCTTTTACAAAGTTATGATCTTTAGAAAGAAAAAATTAAAATATAATCATTTGCTCTATGTTCTTTAGTTTTTTTCCCTAGGTCTCTAAAATTTCTAGATGTGCAGTCTAGATGTGTCTTTTGATTTTATTTGTTCCCAGGTTATATGGGTGAAATTCATCTTCCATGTACTGGGTACATATCATAAGACTTTCTTGTGTTCTCACTCATGTTTGAGGAGGAGAGCCTATCTGTCATAACAAGACATGGTCATCTAAACCCGGCATTTTGGTTATTCCTTCCCCCAACTCAGTCAGGCTAGTGCAAGCACTGGAAGTAAAGTTTTCAAAGTATCTGTAGGAATATCACAGGAGCATGCAGGAACAAGGAATATAGGAGACTAGAGTCCAGACCTGAGAGAACATCTGGAACCAGGGTTATTCTGGTTTTTCAGGGCTGAATCGTCTCACCTCTGTGCCTCTCTGTCATCTGTGCATACCCTTCTCTTTTGTGCATGTGAAGAAGGCCAACTATGACCACCTCCAGCATGGTTTTTCATCACTTACTCGTTCAGGTATATAGCAGAGGTTGGCTCCTATCTCCAAATTCCAAACTTCTGTTGAGGAAAATCCATTGGCCCAGATTTGGTTCAATCATTTATGTCAAATAAGAGTGCAAAGGTACATCTCTGGGAATGGGGTGGTAGTTCTCAGGAAAGGGAGTAGTCTGCAGGCTGGAAAGAAATATCAAAAGGGCTCTGCCACAACATCTCCTTCATAGGACTTCATTGATTATCATGCTGTCCTGGCAAGTACACTTTTCTATCCATTCTGTTGATCTGACTCCTCCTTAGACTCTGGGATGGACGGACCTTCCTTCCTTCCTTCCTTCCTTCCTTCCTTCCTTCCTTCCTTCCTTCCTTCCTTCCTTCCTTCTTAGAGAGAGAGAGAACATGCAAGAAGAGTGGGGACGGGCAGAGAGAGAGGATCCCAAGCAGAATCTCCCTGAGCACTGGGCCCAGATGGGACTTGATCTCAAGACCCTGACACCATGACCTTGAGCTAAAATCAAGAGTCAGATGCTTAACAGACTGAGCCACCTAGGCACCCCAACTCTGGGATGTTTCTATTTTTCCAGAATGTCAATCGCTCAATTCTTGAAGGGCAGAATCCTGAACATCCTTAAAATGGGCCAGAGAGTCCTCATTCTTTAATTTTTCTCTCTGTATACCAGTTCCCTCATCTATAAAAAGTGGACATAATAATACCTATGGCTCTTGGGAAATTAAATAAGCTTGTGTATATAAAAGTATCTAGAATTGCTCTTGGCATATGGAATATAAGCCATAGTCTCTCATGTTTTTGCACTGGACACTGACTTATCCCTTTGTCTTTAAGAATGTTTTTCTTTTTTATGGTTTCTTTTCTTTAGTGACATTTATGACAGCACACTGTCTTTGCCAAGCCCCCTGTCTGTGGTTTGCAGAATTCTGCTACTTGAAAATTGGAATAGCACTGGCCCATTTCCAGTCTATGAGAAACTTTCCATCTTACATTGGTTTCCCAAAGATCACTGACAGAAGCTTGTTGATTCCATTTGAAAACTTTCTTTGCTCTTTGAGCTCCAATATGTTGGCCAAGAGATTTGAAAACAGTAAGAGAACATGGGTGCCTTTACATCTCCTAATAAACTTAAGGCTTTTATTCTCTCATGGCAGGTTAATTCTGTTCCTCTCAGTCAAGTACCATGCTCTTAGAGCAGAGAGAAGCAAATGGAATGTAAGGAAATTCACTCTACATCATCCATCCATAGTCACAGTTAATTCTATGTTTCTCCCTTCCTTGGACTTTTCTAGGCTCTCAGAGTAACTGAGAGAACCTTATTGAAAGTCTTAGCATTTTGCAAATGACAGCTCACCCTGGTCCCTGTTTTTCATGTTTCTGTTCATTAGCCTTCATCATGCTTCCCTATCCATCTTTTGAGTGTTCTTCTTTTTTTTTTTTTTTTTTTAATAATCTGAATTAGTGCTCAGTGGGCAGATCCAATGTTTTGTTGAGATACCAGTGTGGTTCGTTGACTGACAAAATGATTAACTTATTTCACATCTAATTCCCGGGAGGGTTTGAGGCAGCTATAGCTATCATACTAATCATTACCATTGCATTTTTCTTATTTAAAATAGCAGACAGTTGCTTGAGGGCAGGGAACAAGCCTCATCCTTTTATACCTTCTTTGCCTAGGATTTGCTGGCCAGAAAGATTACCATAGCTATATCTCTTGTGTTTTACTAGTGTCAGGCACTTGAAATATATTATTATATTCAATCATCATAGTAATGCATGGAAGAAATAGTGTTACACATCCTTTTTTTACGGATGAGACAATTGTAATGTAGAAATGTTAGTTGATAGTTAATAGTTAATAATAGATCTCTGTTGTAAAGGGGTAGGGCCAGGGTTCAAATGTCATTGGTCAAACACCAGGGCCAGGCTCTTAGCCATGACACTGTTCTGTCTTGCCTAATGGGGACCCCAGGCATGATGGCTGAATGGAGCCCTCCACCTTTTCTTTCTCATCAGGGTCATTTACAAATATAAAATGAAATCACATTTTTTGAAGCATTACCTCCTTCCTAAAAAAGCATCATGATTTATGATCCTGGCCACACTTTCTCTTAAATTTCTGAGATCTGCCTCCCCAAATCTAGTACCTACATTCATCTCCCTAACTGTTCCTTTCTTTGCTACCATGAGATGATACAATCCTTTTCTCTCAAGTTTCTGTAATTTACACGTTATTAGCCATTTCTTCTTGGTGGTCAGAAGAAAGTCTAAGGTGACAGTTCTGATCACGTCCTTCACCATCTGCTACTTCTTCCTCCAATCCAGTATCTTTTAAGTAGAACAGACTCTCCTCCATCTGTTTGTCCCCAACTTGAGTTCCTTCCTGTTAAGACTTGGTGATACCACATAAGCATGATCTTACCTTAAAACATTATGTGTTTTTTTTTGTTGTTGTTGGATGTCAAAAACAGTAGATATTGTTTATGATTAAATCAGTTAGTTTATTTGAGTAGATCATGACTATTGTTATCATTGAAAAGTCCTAGCTGCTCTCTGATGCAGGCACTGTTTCCATGGGCTTATTTAGGCATTTCTTTTTGGTACTAGACCAATAATCTTTTAAAGCACTTATCTCTCCACCTTTGGATTTTCAGGCTAAATTTTCCTCTGTGGAATTACTAAGCATATTATATTTATTATATTACCTAATATTATTGTATTACCTAGTATAATATATATATACTAGGTATATATTATAGGTAGGTTTGACTGCCTATCACTAAAACAATTCAAAGATTAACAAAGGATTACCTGACACTGGCTCAGAATCAAGGCTACATGGATGATTCTCTCCTTCCTTCTCCAAGTTGGAAATGGGTATCTGCAAGGTTCTGGTCACTCAATGGCTGTCCAAATGGTTATCATAAAGTTTATCCTTCAAACCAGTTTTTATAGACACTGACATAGAAGAATGGTAAAAAGACCTATAAGCTTTGGGGTTTTGTGGTGTTTTTCAGTTAGAATTTAGGGACCATGGACACTGGAAAAATACTGTCAAAGATGGCTGAAGCTCTGAGTCCTATCTATGCACTGAGTTCAGCAACAGAAATGATTAGGTTATTTCAATGGCGTTGTAAGAGAAGATCTGCCCTGTGTCATGGTGTGTGTGTGTGTGTGTGTGTGTGTGTGTGTGTGTATGTATGTGTGTGTACACGACAAGATTTGCTGTTCACTGCAGCCATTTCTCTTGTTTTCCAGCTTAAAGCCCTCATGCTGAGACCAGTTGGTTTCTGGACATAGGCTTGGAAATTAAATATCGCCATGCCTAAGAGCTCACAATTTTGTTATCTTGAGTTTTGCTCCAGAAATTTAAATCCAATTAGTTGACACAGTTCTGTGTCCTTGTCTCTCTCCTAAATCAAACCTTCACTGGGGAGATAAGTGAAATTGCAACCCAGACTTCTAGACCAACCGTCTTCTTGTTGCAGACCCTCCCATCCCATGGGTCCTTGTTTTTCCTGAATCTCTGGCTGTGTTTCTCTTCTGCCTCTCCTAGTGGTTTGGAGTTACAATTCCTTCTCTAGAATTCAGAGCCCAGTTTATGTCCTCTCCATTCTATTGATGTCAATGTTGAGTTTTAAAGGTCACATAGCTAGTCGCTAGAGAAGCTGGGATTTCCATCCAGGTGGACCTTATATCAAAGGGCAGCTGTTCTCATGAGCCTGTGCAGCTTCACTATTGGTGGGTCTCACCATTGCTCTATAAAGTGCAAGCTGTTGCTGTTTCTCCAGGATCGGTTTTCCCTCACAGAAGGTTCCCCTGAATGCACAACCCCATCTGCGCTGACCTTTGAATTTCATTCCTATGTGAGGCAGGTGTTAAAGAGATTCTTTTTTAAGATACAGGCTTGAGTCCTGCACACTGCCAGGGACAAAGCACATTTCTGTCCTGTTTTCTATGATATTTTCTTTAGGACATATTTGTACTTTGTCTGAAAGGGAGAGCTGCAATGTGATGGTCTACCCCAGTACCTGCAGAATACAGTGACAGATACAGAAGACAGAGAAGATCAAGATTGTCCCAGGGTGTCTCCTGGCTTCCGCACTATAGATGTCCCTAAAGATGAGACATTTGTGGAAAGCAGCTGGTTTAAGAAGGATGCCTAAGTGAAAATATGAGAAAAAATTGGCTGTTTTCAGCTCTGTTATGCTTTAAAGCTTGGAAAATCGGAAGCCACATAGAAGATTAACCCAATCTGTTTTCTGCTGTGCTTTCCACTGGGACGTACCCTCTGAAGGCCTTGCTGTCTGACTTTCATTAAGAATGTCACTGTCATCAATTTCAATCAGGCCCTGACTCTGGGGTGGGATTGCTTTGCAGGGATATATTCTGAGAGGCTCTGTGGCAAACTGGTTGCTTTAGACACAGCCAAGAAGGGGAATGTGGTTTTGTTTGGTGATAAAATGAGATTGTAGCTATCAGGGAAAAAGAGGAAAGGAGAGAATTTCTGATGAGAGCTTTTAGGGTGGTGTCAAGATCCCTAAAGCTACAGCCTATGAGTGACTAATTGGATCAACCCCAGGAGTCGGGACATGCCTGGGTGAAGCTCTGAATAATGCATGAGGACAAATGGCTTAGTTTGGCAGTCCTGGGCAGCCTTGCCACATTTTACACATGGGGAACAAGGAGAGAATTCAGAATTTACGAATCACAAACCAAAGGTGCCTGATGCTTTAATTATGTTATCTTATTTAATCTTAAAAAACCCTTTGAGAATGAATACTGTTATTATCATCTCCATTTTATAAAGCAGGCTACAGATGCTCAGAAAAATTCTGTAATGTGCTTAAAGTCACACAACTGGTCATGGCCCATGATTTGGAGATGGTAGGTTAGTGTTTATTGTCTTACACATAGCTTTATCCAATGGTGACCCTTAACATAGAATCTGCTTTGTCTCACACACACACACACACACACACACACACACACACACACATATACGCACACACATACACACACAGAGCAAATAACGTCCTGAGAGCATCTGTAGAGAAAGTAAGATTACAGGACACAGATGAGTTTTCTAAGAATACATTTTCGATTAACCTCATTCCTTTTGGTGATAAAGTTACTGGATCTAGGAAGTTGTGAAGACTGACCTTAATAATTGTTGCCAGGAGTGGTAACTGTGACTGTGGGTCACTACTCACCAACTGATTACCTGTAGAATAACACACTGACCCCCCACCTTTGCAAACATGTCCTAGCTTCATTTGACCCTTGACTCCTGCTTGCAGCCCTTCTTAGATTCTCATATTTTGACTCTCAGCGATGTCCCCAGCCCCTGATGCATGACTAGATGACTGGCTCTGGGTTTCAGTTTGCCCCCCTCCCCCACTGATAACTCTCACATAGTCCCTCAAATCTTGGTGCTCTCCTCTCATTTCGTCTCCCTGAGGGTGGCTTGAATTTCAGGTTCTTATTAAACCTGACAACCACTTTGCACAGGTGAGTAGACAACGGCTGGTTCCTGAGAGGGGAGTGGGTGCAAGGCAGGGCAGGTGTGGAAACGAGTCAACGGCTGGTTCCTGAGAGGGGAGTGGGTGCAAGGCAGGGCAGGTGTGGAAACGAGTAGGCGGGCAGAGCTAAGTTTTGTATCCTGAGAGGAAAAATAACATTTTGATTCAGAGTAAGGGGAATGAGTCAAACATGCCCATACCTGGGAGGGAGACAAAGAAGGCGCCACCTTGACTGTGTGATAGTGAGGATGTGCCTGAAGGGGAGGCGACAGCAGCTGCTTTGGTTAACATCATTGTCTAACAAATCAGCCCTAAATGTCCTGGCTCAAAACAATAATCAATTCAGCTCAAGAGCTTGCAGCTTGAGTCTGTTTCGTGGGGGGAGCCGGTGCTGCTGAATCACCATCAGCTGGAGTGGCTCTGCCGGGCTGCGGGCGGGGGGTCTGTGTTCCCTTCTACACAGGCCTCTCTATGTAGACCCCTCCCCGGCCCCCCAAGCGCTTGTTCCTTCAACAGCAGGGAGGCTGGGCTCTCAGAAAACCAAAGCCAGCTGCATCGCCTTCGACGACCCTGGCCTCACCCAGCATCACCTTCGCTGTGTTCCGTGTGTGGAATCCATCACAGAGACCTGTCCACGTTCAAGGAGAGGACCCACGGGCCTCAGTTCCTGAGGGGAGAGGTGTCCACATCACATTGTAAGGAGAGCGGGCGGGAGAGAAGACACGGTTGTGGCCATTTTGGGAAAATGGAGTCTGCCACCGAGGCTGTCAGAGCGCGAAAGAGAGACGAGGTTATAAAACACTTCCTGGACTTCAGTGGCAGGCTGTCTGAAACAACCATCTCGGAGGGATAGGTTTGGACTAGGAGGTGACTGGCTGACTGACTCTGTGAGTGCGCATGAAAAGGTAGTGTGTTTGGTCCCAGGAGTATTGAACCTTCTGGTGCTACAGGTGGCCCGGAATCGGTGTACAGGCCCACGTACAGCTTGGGCACAGCTGGTGCCATTTCTCTTCACTCTGGTATGATCTGAGGCTTTCGGAAATGAAAGGCTCGTAACTGCAGAGATGGCAGATGAAGGCCCCGGAAATGTGTAGAGCTTCGTGTGTGTGTGGATGTGTGTGTGCGCGCGTGCACATTTGTGCCTTCGAGAAAGTAAGTGGTACCACAGAGCAGCTGACGCATCTGAGGGCTAAGAGGCATCGTCATCTCTAAGTCTTTAGGGCCTGTTCGACTGGGGGTGGGGGGGGTGGGGTGGTGGATTTCGGCATTGCCCAGTGACTGGCGCAGACAGGCTCAGGCCCCGAAGCCTACATGGCAACATTGTGCTCGAGGCAGGGCTTTCTAAGGGTTCACCCCTGCTTGTCAGCCTGATGGGTTTGTCCTGGGCAGAAAGAGGCCTCAGGTAACAGCTCTATCCCTTTTGTCTCATCGATCCTCCTCCGTATGGATTTGGCAAGCCAAAGCTCCACTAACGTGAGGATCTGGTGAGGTGAAAACCTTTTAAAATCGTTGACTGTGTATTTCTGTAAACATAACTTTTCATATGTATTTGTTTTAAATGTAGGAGAAAAATCATATGGAGAAGAACATTGGGTTAAAGAAACACACTGCTGGGAGAATGATAAATGTTGAGCGAATTCGTGATTATATGGTCTATTTGTTAAAGGAACCGGTACCTCTCCTAAATGGTCACTGTGTCTCAAGGGGAAAAATCAGCTTTCAGGGGCGTTAAATGTGTCTGTGCCTGCAAGGGCTTGTACCTGGTCGGGATAAATACATGTGTATGCAGGGTCAATGTCACTTGAAATATGTGATTTTCTTCCTGAGTCTTAACTACCTGAGAGAGTAGGAATCGGCGGTTTTTCAAGGCTGCGATATTTCTGTCAATGAGCCAACAAAATTAGAAAATTCAAGCATCATCTGAATATAAAATAATCTTATAAATTGTAACTTCCTTGGGATTAGATGTTAAATTAACCAAATTTACATTTTATTACATTTGTCAGTCAGACAATAAATATTTATTGTGAGCTTCCTCTGGTTTCGGTGCTGGTTTAGATGTTAGGCAGATGGTAGAAGAATAACCAAATCTCTGCCCTCTAGGAGCTAGTGACCAATTTGATGAGAAAATAAACATGCAAACAAATGCAATGTATGTGTGTATATATATATATACACACACACACACGTATATAAATGTGTGTATATATATGCCTATAAATCAGATGTTCTGAGGAATTGGTAAGTCCTATGAAGAAAAATAATAGAAATTGGAGGAAAGGGCCATTTTAACTCAGGTTGTCAAGGAGGGTCTCTCTGAAGTGTGATATTTGAGAAGAAAACAGCTATTTGGAGACCTAGCCGAGGAGCATTCTAAGAAGATCTTGATGAGAGGAAGTGGGCACCTTAGAAGGATGGAAGGAAAACTTCTAGCTGGTGGACAGAGCAGAGGAGCAAGGGGAAGGGAAGGATTTTGGAGATAGAGGCAGGGATGTAATAACACGGGCCTTTTGGCTACGTTAAGGAGTTTGGTTTTACTTTAATGTCAGTGAGAAGCTACTGGACAGTATTCAGTGAGGAGATGGTACAATCTGGTTTGCAGTGCAGGATGACTACTCTGGCCGTATGCGAGGAATGGACTGGAGAATAGTAAGCGTGGAAGCTGGAAGCTGCTGCTTTTGTCCAGATAGGAGGCACTGGTGGCTTCGTCTAGGGTATAGCCACAGAGATGGTCAAAAGTGATGTGATTCCTACTATGTTGTAGGCATTGAACCAGTTGTTTTTATAGAGGTTTGGATGCGAACTGTGGAAGAAAGGAGCAAGGATAACTATTTGTTTTTTTGGCCCAAGGAAATAAGCGGATGGTCCTATCATTTTCTGAAAGGGAAGGACTGGGGAGGAGCAGCTATAGGGGGTGGGTGTGGAAATTAATGTTTGGCCAGTCTGAGTTCAAGGTGGTTAGTAGACATCTAAGTAAAAGTGTCTGATTGTTGGATATCTGGCTCAAGGTGGAAATCGAGGATGGAGTGATAGGTTTGGGAGTTAAGAACCTGGAGAAGGCACTTACACCTGTGAGACTTGATGAACTCACTTAGGCTGAGAGGGGAGATACAGAGAGCAAGAAGTCCAAGAGCAAAACTCAGGGGCTCACTAACACCGATCTGTCAGTAGATGAGGAGATTGCAAAGACATTGGGTGGAGCTGTTACTGAGGGAGGAGGAAATCCACGGGTAGAGCCCCAGGAGCCAGGAGAAGATGATCCTTCAAGAAAGACTTCAAAATCGGCCTCTTGCAGCACTTCTGAGATGCCTCATACAAGAAGAACTGAGCATAAAACTGTTGGGTTTAGCAGTATGAATGTTTTAGGTGCTTTAAAAAAAAAGCCATTTTGCCAAGTAGGGGGGAGAAAATGGGAGGCAGGAAGTGGATACATGAGTGTGGAATTTCTCAATGAAGGCAAGCTGAGAAATGAGCAGAAGCTAGAAGGGGATGCATGGTCAAGTGAAATTGTATTATTCTTCTTACGATGGACAATATTCATGTATGATTGGAGAAGGTGGAAGAGAGAGGAAGATAAAGAGGTGATGTAAGAGATGGAGATGAATTCAGTGATGAAAGGTGAAATCACTTCTATTTGACTGCATGTGTTTTCTGTCTCTGTTTTGGGGTGAGGTCATCAGGTGAGAGTGGGAACAGGTAAGGTATACTAGGGAATGTAGCCATCATGGCTGTTAAAATTAGATATTGACTTGCGTTTTAAAGACATAAACCAAAAGTGAGGCCAGTGAGCATTACTGTGAATTGTTTTAAAGAATGGTTTGACACAGCATTAGGCAATTTCTTCTGTAAAGAGACAGGTAATAAAGCATTTCTGGTTCTGTGAACCATACAGTTTCTGTCACACTATTAACTCTGCCATGGTGGTGTGAAAACAGAAATAGACAATACGTAAGTGAATGATTGTGTCTATATTCCAATAAAACTATAAAAACAGGGCGTGGCCCACCTTTGGTCCAAGGACTGTAGTTTGCCAACTCCTGGTTGAGCTGCTTCAGGGTGCATGTGAAGGCAGAAGATATATGGATAGTAATAGATCTTTCTCCCCCCCAGTAAATATAATGGAGTCAGAGAGGTGCCAGGAGATTAAGGGTGTTTACAAAAGATTTGGGTAAATGTGTTGTACTATGGACTCGAAGTCAGGCAAGGGGAAGAGTGAAGACATGAGGGCCATGATGGACAATGAAAAGGGGGAAGGATCAAGAATTCCAGATCCCAGTAAGATGAGAGAATGGCAGGAATGGCAATACCAAAATTAGTGAGCAGGGAAGTGCGGAGGTAGAGGCTAGACAGAGAGGGGATCCGTGAAATGGAGATTGTTTGGAAGTGGTAATAGCAGGGTGGAAGGAAAGATGAGTGGAGTGAAGGATGTCTAGACACTGAGAGGACGGACTGTTGCTTGGACCAGCTATGTGTATTCCAAGAATAATTATGTAAGTAGTGATGAAAAGGAAGACTAATCCAGGGCCCAAAATCTTCAATAAATGAGGAGAAGTAAGCATGAGACAGCAGAAGTCCACAATGATGAAGAGCACTGGGGGTAAAGTCTGATGACTTGGGCTTCAGTAGAGCTGGAGTTTTTGAGGGCGGAAAGGAGGTGTTTCAGCAAAGAGAATGAAGGCTCCTGACCTTACCTCCAGGCACCGTGGTCAAAGGCCTGTGGGGGAAAAAGATAGACACCCCTGAGAGGGCTGAAGGGTCACCGGTGTGCACAGTGAACAAGCAAGAGGTTCTGGTAAATTAAGAAAGGGGAAGGAAACCAAAAAAGTCAAAGGCCAAAGCCCTTGGGGAATTTCTTGATGATGGAATATGAGTTTCAGTGATCACAGAGGCTGGTCTTTCTAAGCTGATGCTGTGGCTCTAGGGAGTACATGGTGGTGAACCCCTTTCTGCATATACGGGTGTGGGTGGGTAGTGTGGCAGCCAGGAGAAACAAGTCAATGAAAGCTTGGGGCAGCCGTCTCTTCTATAATATGTAAATATGTTAATGTTTTCAGTTGTTTTTGTTCAAGGAAATATGGCAACCAAATCACACCTCTTCAGAAACTGAAATTGGGATGACTAGAATCCTGTTTAAAGAAGTATATTAAAAAAAAAACTTCATAAGAGTCTATGTGTTGAAAAATTTTATGTCTTACTAAAGACAGGGTAATTGTCTCCTCATAACAATTCTGGAAGAGGGGATAAAGGTATTCCACCTATATAAGAATTTTCAGCCTCGGGGTAGGGTAAGTCAGACTCGATGATGGCAGGCACTCCTGGCCACATGGAGAAAAGTTGGCTAGGTTGCTCATAGCCATGGCTCTTAGGAGTTCTCTGAGAGAAATCTGGGTCTACACAACAGAATGCATTTTAGAAGTGTCTTTGTGCTCAGGAGAGGGGCATCTGTTAGGACCTGGTCCCTGAGGCTGGTTTCTTTTTCACTGGTAGAACCAGTCCATGGTAGGTCCAGTGGAATAATGCTCCACAAGAAGGGGCACTCCATGATGGGTTGCTGCTGCGTGCATCCTGGGAAATGGGAGCTGGGTTTTGTGTCCCTATGAGTGGATATATTTTGACTTCGTGTTTCTTTTGCTCACAAAAAAGAAAAGAAAAAAGAACAATGCCATATAATAAAATGATATGGGACACTTTAGGAATGGAAATTAGGCCATACTAATAAAATTTTAATTATTACATTCTTCTGTTGGGCGATTGCCTTACTTGTTCTTAATTTGGGTGAGAAAATTTTTTATGAGCAATTATTGTGAAATTTTATTTACTCTTTGGAGGGCAGTGAGTGAAGGCAGGATGGAACTTAAAACTATGGTTGCAAAGCCGCAGGCTGTACTGGAAACACTTGCTCCTAGACTCTGATAGAATTTGCTAAGAACTACTAAGCTGTTTTAATTCCATAATTTTTCCTCTGTGCCTATATGTGTGTGTTTGCTATATTTGGAAAAGACTCCAGAGTTGCACCAAAGATGACTGGGAACCAATTTAAATAATTTGGGGGAATGCCTGCAGGCAATGAAACGTGGAGAAGCTTCTAGAACTGCAGAGGTAAGCAGGCTGCTCCAGCATCCTCCTGGAATGCCACATCAACAGCACAATCTTATTGGAGGGAAACAATTTTCATTTACAATTGTAACTGATGTCTGTGATTAGCTTTCTGCAAAGACTAGAGGTTGCTAATGGATTCAAAGAAATTGTCAGCTTTTTGTAGTCTGAATTTTAAAAGATGCCAGAAATCTCCAAGAAAATGTTAAGAAAATTTCATGGAATATGTTTGAAGAATAGAGTTAGGCATGCAGGATTAAGTAGCAAAAGGATTGAAGCATTAATTCAACAGATACTTAGCATTTATTATGAATGTCTTCTTATTCTTACCTATTTGCCAAACATCATTCTAGGAGTTGGGGCAGAGCAGTAACCAAAACAGAGAGCTATCCCTACCTTCCTGGAGCTTACGATGCATGGAGAGACAGACTGTACACAAAATAAAGGAGAGAAACAGTGTGTAGGTAAATGCTATGGAGAAAAATAAAGCTGGAAGGGTGAGGAAGGAATGCTAGGAGTGGGGAGTCCACTTTAAATAGGATGGTCAGGGAAGGCTTTTCCGAGAAAGAGTATTTCAGCAAGAACTTCAGGATGTGAGGGGGTAAGCGGTGTATAGGAATGGTCCAGACAGAGGAAATAGCAGTTGCCAAATCTGTGACCATGGAGCCTGTCTGAATAAGCTCATTCTGGTTAAAACATGGAGAGTAGATGGTAGGCCAGCAAGACTGCAAGCAGGAAGATCTGGTAAGAGACTACTGAAATTTTCCAAATGAGAGTCACTAGGACGAGGGTGCTAACAAGTCAGTGTGAAAGGATGTGTCAGATTCTGGGTATGTTTTCAAGGAGTGCAAACCAGATTTGCTGATAGATGGGGTGTGGAAAGTGAGAGGAACAGAGGAGTTAAGGATGAGGCTAAGTGGTGGGTCTGAACTACTCCGAGGATGAACTGCCAGTGGTTGCCCTGGTAAAGGCCCCGGGAAGAGCAGGATCGCAGTTTAGGCCTGGCTAAGTTCGAGTTGCCCTTAGGTGTCCATCAGTGAGGTGCAGTGACAACTGCAGATGTGAGTCTAGACATCAGGGAGGTCTAGGCTGGGGCTGTAAATAGGGGCGGAGTCTAAATCCACCGTCCTGGATGAGAACAGGAATAGAGGGGTGTAGATAAAAAGCGAAGGTGGAGCCAAAGGAATACTGGGAATTGACCATTGTTCTTGGCCACCTGGAGGTCACTGGTGACATTCACAAAAGTGGCAGAGGTAGAAGGTCTGGTTGCAGTGGATCCGAAAGAGAACCAGAGGAAAGAAATTAGAAGTGGCAAGTTGGTGCAATTACTTTTATTAGTTTATTGTAAAGGGCAAGGAGAACACTAGGGCAATACTTGGAAGGGGACGCAGACTAAAGGAAGTTATTTAATATATCTATTTTTAATATGGTAGAAATAACATCACATTTGTGAATAATTTAGTAGCAAGAGATGTGATGATGCTGAAGAAAAGGAGAATTGTCAGGCTCCATTTGTGAGTAGGTGAGAGGGGCGGGGACTGAGTGTGCAAGCCCAGGGGCTGCCTCCAGGGAGGAGTTAGAGCCCTTGGCTCCAAGTACCAGCAGGGAAGTCTTTGCACTCTGATTCTGGGCAGTGGATGGAGGTGTTGGCCTTACTCAGGGTGGCTTCTGATTGCTTTTGTTAGATTCGGGAAGTGCTGGAGAAGGGTACAGAAAGCGTGAAGCTGGCTAAATCTGCAGACATTTAGGCTCCATCCATGAGCTGGGGTTGGGCTGGATCAAATCTGACAGGCTGTGAAATTGTGGATGGGGTTGGTCAGCCTTGGTCTCCTTTGCATCCCACACCACTTCCCCCACTGCCATCCAGGATCCCGTCATTGATGTGGGTCCTTGTGTCCCAGGTACCCAGCTCTCCGCTATTCCTAATTCACGTACTCCAGGGTCCTGAGAGAAATCCTGGGGTGGGGGAGAAGGCTGTTACCTGGAAAGCGCTCGTGTGAGTAATGGGTTTATAAAGTTGTTTGTTTCTTAATTTACTGGTTGCCCTAGAGTCTGTAATACACACTTACAAGTACTCTGCATCCACTTCCAAGTAACATGACAGTACTTCACAGCTGGTACTTTGCCTTGCAAGAGAGTCCCCAGTTCCTCCCTCCTGTCCCTTATAATGTTGCTGTCATTCATTTCACTTATATGTAAGTTACAATCACCCACTGTATCCTTGCTCTTATTATTTTAAGCAAACTGCTGTCTGTTAGATCAACTAAGAATAAGAAAAATAGAAAGTTTTCTTTACCTTCATTTATTCCTTTTCTAATGCTCTTTCTTTCTCTGCATGGATTCGCGCTTCCCACCTCTGTCATTTTCCTTTCTTTTGAAGAATTTCTTTTCAAATTGAACAGGCTTACTGGTGACAGATTCCCTCAATTCTTGTCTGAGCAAGTAATTCTCCTTTACTATTGAAGCATGATTTCACTTCAGGATACAGAGTTCTAGCTTGGTGTTTCTCTTTCAACACTGTAAACATTTCACTCTCTTGTTCACATGGTTTATGAGGAGAAGTCCTATGTAATTCTAATGGTTGTTGCTCTGTAGGCTAATGTCCCCCGACTCCCCAGTTCTTCCCAAATTTTTTCTTTGGCTTTGATTTTCTATATTTTGTATACGAAATATGCAGGTGTAGTGTGTGTGTGTGTATTTATATATATAGTGTTTAGTGTTCTCCGAACATTTGGATCTGTGGTTTGGTTTCTCTCACTGGAGTTTTAGAAAATTCTTGACCATGATATCTTCAAATGTTTCTTCTGTTCTTTTCTTTCTTTGCTTCTGGTATTCCAGAACCTGCGTTACGCCTTTTATAATTGCCCCATGGTATTGGATATTCTGTTCTCTTTTCTCATTCTGGGACTTTTCTGTTGACATATCTTCAAGCTCACTGGTGCTTTTCTTGGCTGTGTCCACTGTTCTGATGAGCCTGTCAGAGGCACTATTCATTTCTGTTACAGTGTTTTTGATTTCTAGCACCTCCTTTCTGTTCTTCCTAACAGTTTCTATCTCTCAGCTTACATTACCCCTGTGTTCTTAAATGTTACCCACTTTTCCTATTCGAGTTCCTAGCATATTAATCATAGTCATTTTAAATTCCCAATCCGATAATTCCAAAATATCTACCATATGTGATTCTCTTTCTGATGCTTGGTTTGCACCTTCAGACTGGTTTTTTTTTTTTTCTTTAAACTTTAAGTGTTTGTTTTTGGCTTTTTAGAATGCCTTGTAATTTTAGTTTTTGAAAGCTGAACATGTTTTATTGGGTAAAAGGAAATGAGGTAAATATGCTATTAGTATGAAGTTTATATTTATCTGCCTGGAAGTTAGGCTGTTTGTTTACTATGTGCTGTAGTTTTAGATGTCAGAGGCTCAAATTTCCTCTCATGTCCTTATTTGTGTTCGCAAATTGTTTTTGAGTTTCCCCACAGACTCTTTCTGGAACAGAACCTGAGCCTTGCTGTACTTCTCAGCTGTAATCTCCTGTTATTATAGAGGAGCCCTGTTGGTGTATGGTTAAGTATGGGTGGTGTGGGGGAAAAGAAGCCTTCTAGTTTTTTATGAGAAAGTCTCAGTATTTTGATGGTCCTGTGCCACTGTGCTATGATCTTGACAAGTGCATTTCATCTCCTTCCTTTCTCCCCTTAGGTGACACAGGAAGACTAGAAGTAGCCAAAGTTGGATATTCCCCTTCCTCTTTGCTGGTTAGGCTTGGGTAAACCCCACGTTGGTTGGGATATGCTAAAATAGTTTCCCTTGAGGGCAGACCTTTGTTAAAAGAACAGAAAGCTCTGGGGGCATTTCAAAATGATTATTTTCCTTTCTCCTGCCTGAAGCATGAAGAGACATTTCTCTGATTTTTCACCCTGGTAACCTGGTGGGGTTCCTGGAGTTAAAATTCATGAAGATGTTCCCCACCCCATTGCCTAAAAGGTGGGCCCCTAGCAGGTTTTCTCTCAAGCTGGTCTGCACAAAGCCTCCAGAAACTAGTCAAAGTACTCTTTAAGTGTTCCTACTAGGCTCTGACTCTGGCTCCTTCCTGGTAAGACTTCTTTCTTTGTATTTGCTCATCTCTCCAGATTTGGGGCAAGCAATCTGCCCTATGCCCTGCATTTTATGCTGAGTCTAATAAGAGTTGCTGATTTTCAGTTTGTTCAGCCTTTTCCTTGTGAGGAGAGGAGCAACAACTTCCAAGCTCTTGACTATGTATTCACAGTGTATATTCTATTCAGCTTCATTGGAAACTGGAGTCCAAAGACTTTCAGTGGGAAATGATTCATGCCATGATAATCTAAGCCCAAAAGAAAGCAAAGAAGAGGTCAACAACAATTCATTATGTAAAAAAGAGAAGGAAGATGGTCATTGGGATGAGAAAAGGGAAATAAGGAAGAGAAATTATCAGCTTTTGACTATGGTTTATAATTATATTTTGACCCAAGTGAAGAAGATCTCTTTTCTTCTCTAACCCTTTCATCTCTTCCTTCCCTCTCCTCTCATCTTCCTCCTTGTTCTCCTCACCTTCATCTTTGCTTCCTTTGTGTTAAGAGTATGAGAGATTTCCTCTGTGGCTTCAGGCATTCAGCCCTTGGCATTTCTCCTAGTGGGAAGGCAGCTTATCCTCTTTCAGACTGGTTCTGGTGGCATGTCAGCCAGCCACAGAATGTTGGGATCCCCTTGACACATTGGAGCTTGTGCTGTACCTTTTTCATAATGAGTCAGGAGGACTCTTCCATGACCTTTACTGTACTTTTTCTTTTTCTCTCTCTCTCTCTCTCTCTTTTTTTTTTTTTAGAGAAAGCAAGTGTGAACATGGTGGGGGAGGGACAGAAGAAGAGGGAGAGAGAGAATCTCAAGCAGAGTCCCTGCTGACCAATGCAGGGCTTGATCTCATGACCCTGAGATCACAACCTGAGCTGAAATCAAGAGTCAGACACTTAACTGACCGAGCTATGCAGGTGCCCCAGTACATTTTATTTTTGTGAATAACAGAGCAACCATAGGATAGCTTAGGTCTCATGAATTGTCTCCAGGGGTCCCTACCTGAGTCCGCGACTGGAGATTATTTACTTACTTACCAAGTGTTGAAGACAACTGTTCTAGGAGGCTGGTTGGAAGCTACCAGGTATCCTCTCCACCTACCATGTTAGAGCTTTCCATTGGTTCTATATGCTATGTTTATTCTTTTGTGAATCATTATAGTTCCTTAATTTTCATGGGCCTTTGCTGTAGATAAAGTGAATATCTAAGCTCCTCTTTTTAGCTTCCATGGGGGACTTATGATGACTTATAGCCTAGAGAGTCAGCAGTCCAGGCTTTTGAAATAGCAATCTCAGGACCATCCTGTGTGGAGCCCAGCCCAGTGCTAGGTAACAGTTTGTCCAATGACTGTAGATCTTTGCCTTGTCACATTGGTCATGCTGTTACTACTGAGGTCTGCAAATGTTCTTAGAATCTCAGTTACTGGAGGTAACTCTTTTGTGGGGGCTATAAACCTAAAAAATTTAGGTAATTATTATAATGTCCTTGGACCTCCAGAGATCCCAAGAATCTAGTTATAAGGTCAGAACTAATTGTACTTTCACTCATCTTCAGTCTAGCCTGTTTGCTCAGAGTTTAAAGAAACCTTTAAATGCAGGGGCGCCTGGGTGGCTCAGTCATTAAGCGTCGGCCTTCGGCTCAGGGCGTGATCCCAGCATTCTGAGATCGAGCCCCACATTAGGCTCCTCCGCTATGAGCCTGCTTCTTCCTCTCCCACTCCCCCTGCTTGTGTTCCCTCTCTCACTGGCTGTCTCTATCTCTGTCAAATAAATAAAAAAAATCTTAAAAAAAGAGAAACCTTTAAATGCAGTACAAAGCATTCAAGAGCCTTTAGAACACAGTGAAAAACAAGGGCATGGCATTGACCTTGGAAGGAAGAGAGCAGTAGTGGTTATGTCTTGCAAAAGGAGTGTAAAAAGAAAGGCCATTCTTTTTTTTTTTAAGCATTTTATTTTATTTTATTTTTTAATGATTTTTTTTATTATATTATGTTAATCACCATACAGTACATCCC
>NC_048223.1:86064920-86276888 GCF_002007445.2 Ailuropoda melanoleuca
AGACAGCAAATGGATGGGTCATGTCTTTTTATCCAATCTGCAACCCTGTGGCGTTTTATGTGAGAGTTTAAACTGTGAACGTTGAGACTGCATACTGAGAGATATGATCTTAATGATGCCATGTTACCAGTAAAGTCTTTGTTTGTATCGGTTGTGACTTTCCGCTCTGTATCACTCTTGGGGCCTTTTTACCTTTATAGAGCCCCCCTTAATATCTCCTGTANCTCCTGTAGGGCTGGTTTCGTGGTTACGAAATTGGTTAATGATTGGCGATTTTGGAACGTCTTTATTTCTCCATCAATTCTGAATGACAGCTTTGCTGGATAAAGGATCCTTGGCTGCATGTTTTTCTCTGAAAGAGCTTTAAAAATGCCCCCCCAAGCCTTTCTCCTCATTCCAGGTCTCTGTAGACAGGTCTGACGTAATCCTGATACCTTTGCCTTGGTATGTGAGAAATTTCTTTGCCCTGGCCGCAGAAAGGCCATTCTTGGCATAGAAGGTATAAAGGTAGGCAAATAAGGCTCGCGAAGGGGGACAAAGCAACGCCCAGACTGATGAGAACTTGGACATCAGTTGGACTAGAGTCATCTTCAAGGGAAGGTAGCTCAGAAGGAAAAAGGGATTGCTGTATAATTAGTATTTAGCATCTATATCTCGGGGCTTAATTGGCTCTAAAAGACATTGACTTAGGAGCCAGATGGCTGGGGATTAAAACCCTGTTCTGCTGTTGACTAACTGTTTAACCTTGGGCAGCTTACTTAACCATTCTGTGCCTAGAAATATTGTAAGAATGAATTGATTTCATAACTATAAAGCTCTTACAATACTGGCTGGTATGTTGTCATGTTGTAAGCACTATTAAGTACACGAGTCCTATATTATGTAAGTGTGGGTAGCTCCCTCTGAATGATGATGTAAGTATGGGATACACATTGCATGTGTGTTGATGGAGAGTTTGATTCTGTCACTGAGATTTTCAGAAGTGCAGTACCCAGGAAAAATACTTTATTTGGTTTAAATAAGACATTTGATAGGGCACTCTTATGATTTTCCAATGGACAAAATTGAAAAATACCGGTTAGAGCCAGGATGGTAAGGGGGCTGTGTTGACTGTCCACTCCATAGTTGATATTAACTGATTGAGGTCAACTTGAAGGAAGGTTTCCAGGAACTTTGTGCAACCTCCAGCTCCAGCTCTCCTGCAGTACCCACTTTTTAGTGACTTTGGTGAAGATATAAAGGGCATGCTCATCAGAGCTATGCAGGATGTACAATCACATAAGATGGATTAAAGAATACTGATCCCCAAAGATATTCTTCAGGTCAAGCCCTTCTTGTCTCTCTCTGACTCCTAACATCCCTTTTCTTTCATTGGTATGCTATGCTGCTTGAGTTTTCTTGTACACGCGGTAGATTCCCATCTGTATACCCTTTCCTCATGCCATCCTTTCTTCTCACACATTTGGAGCATGCTTTTTTTAGATGATCAGCCCTGCCTCTCTAGGGCACTTTCAAGGCTATCATGCTTTAATCAAAGCCCCAGTAACTGCCTGCAGCTCATGGAGGCTCAAGATAGACTCGGGGCTTTGTTGGCAAATCCTGGCTTTGCCTGGAATGCAGGATGGGAAAGGCCCCTGCCCCTATGGACTCAGTTGACACACGTGGCTTTATTTCACACTGTGCAAGATGCTATAGACCTCATTAAGGAGAGGAATCTTGCCACGCCAGTGGGGACGTGCTTGTGTTCCTATTTGGTCCCGACACTTCCTTCTGCACTATCTCCTGCATTAGCAGTGAGAAAGGGCACTTGATTTATTAAATGGACTGCAGTGGGTAGGAAGCATATGAAATTCCTTTTGTATTCTCCCACACTGCCTTTAAATCTGTTCTGCCAACTCTCCCTTCCCCACCACAGGATCATATCGAAGAAGTCCTGCAACCTTTCTGATCTGGTTCAGATATTAGAATAGTCTCGTCTTCAGATATTAACAAGTTGAGACCAACTTAAGTCAAAACCTCCTGCCCATATACAGGAAAGCCTGTCTGCTCTACTCAGGCCTGATTCTGCTCATTGATCAGTGTTAGGGTAGGGGCCATGGCTGTTCTTTAACTCTTCACTAGCATAGTTCTACCTTCCCCACTTTCACACTGCCTCTGGGTCCTCCCGGATTTGGGCAAGGAGGATGGAGTTACTCATTTATTCAACAAATATTCGTCATGTTCTTAATTCATGCCAAACACTGTTCTGGGCTCTGGGTATGAACCAGCACAATAATGTCTCTTGCCTCATGGAACTTATGTTCATGCAGGCAAGGCAAAACATATTAATAAAAATATGATGTATCTAAGTAAAATTGGGGCTGTGGGGAGAAGTAAAGCAGGAAAGAGGAATCAGGATTTCTGAGAATGGGTTTGCTATTTTCTATAGAGCAGACATTGAAAGTCTTTCTGGTAATGTGACATTTGGGAAGAGACCTAAGGGAATAAGGGAGTAAGCTCTGGGGAGATATGGGGAGAACATCTAAGTAGAGGAGACCAAATATCCAAGGAGCCAGAGATGTGTAGTGTGGCTGGGGGAACAAGGGAGATAGAGAATAGCAGATGTTGGGGCAGAGAGGTGGTTGGAGATAGGGGCAGTCATGTTAGGCTTTTCAGGTCATGGCAGGGATGTTAGCTGTTACTTGGGTAGGTGGGGAAGCCACTGCAGAGGCATGTGTGGATGAAGGATGTGATCTGACTTAAATTTTACTGTGACCTCTCTGGCTGCTGAGTGAATAGACTGTAGACAGTCAAGGTCAGAAATGGGGAGACAATTGGGGGGCAATTGCAGTCATCTAGGTGACACACGATGGTGGTTTAGCCTAGGATGGTGAATGAGGAATAGTCATATTCTGCATCTTCTGATGGTAAATACAACAGGGCTTGTTTCTGGGTAGCATTTGAGATGAAGAAGAAAGAAGGGACTCTAGAGGACTCCACTAGTAACTGGGAGGGTGTGCCTGTCATTTACTGAAATGGCAAAGGCTGCAGGAGAAACAGGACTCATTTGGGGGTTGGTGGAAGACAGAAGTTTGATTTTTGAACTCACTGAGTCTGAGAAATGGAGTTCAGGAATCTAGGCTGAAGGCTTATAGTTGGGTGTTGTCAACATAGCTACTCAATATAATGGAGTAGGAAGGACTCTAGACAGGGCCTGGCACTGCCCACTACAAAGGTTGTCTTCTAGGAATGAGTGATGTGCTAGAGGTCTGAGGAGAGAAGTGAAGATGTAAAGAAGAGGAGGGACTGGGAAATGTGCTTGCAGGATTGCAGCAGCCCCAATGGCACCCTGAGGTTAGTGGTCACAGATTTCCACAAAGCCTAATCAGCTTGGTTTTCCTTCTGCTGCATTCGACAGCCTGACTGAAGATTTTTTTCAACACATAATTTTCTGGCTTCTTCAGAAATCCTTGCACAGGATCTCTGATGTACATCGTCCCTTTTGTGACTCTTGTCAGTCCCTATGTGAGAGAACACTTCTGGGATTCTTACATCTTGCTAGATCACCCCCTCATTCAGAATCCTTTCAAAATAATTTGGGATTCTTTTATTTATGTATTTATTTATTTGCACTTCCCACAACATCTACTTACCCCATGGGAACACTTGCATTCCCTCTCCTCTGAATGGTAAAGCTGTAGCTGAGCCACCATTGTCCTCTTTCCTTGCCCAGCAGTTGTTCAGACTTGACCAGGTGAGAGTTGGCAAACTCTTTTCCACCCACACTTTATAGAGTTGATGTCAGGTTCTTCCAAGAATTTTCTAGGCAAGAACTTTCAAGCCTCCATGTTTCTGCAGCCCAGAAAGTCTCTAACTAGAGAATAAGATGGTAACTGGCTCTTACCAAAAGCAGAGCCTCTGAACTCTCTGTATTATTTCCTTTCTAAAAACTTTTTATTTGGAAATAATTTCAAACTTACGGATACACTGTTAGAATGAGAATAGTCTAGTAGTACAATACACTCTTTATCTATTTTCATCTATTAGCTTTTTACTCTATGTGCTATATTGTTTGCATGTTCTCATTCTATAGATGGTTAGATAAAGAAACATCTCTCTCTCTCCTTAATTCAGTATATATTTCCAAAGAGTGAGGGGATTCTCTTACATAATTACAACACAGTTCTCAACTTCGGAAATTGACGTTGATGTATTTATTTCATCTGATCTATCACCCCGTATTTCAATTAAACAGTTGATCTAATATCCTTAAGGCATTTTCCGTGGAGTATAGGATCCAGTCTAGTATCAGGTATTGTGTTTGGTTGTTATGCCTACTCGTCATTCTTTAATCTACGATGTTTCATGCCATTGACGTTTTTGAAGAATACATTTCTTCCTATAAAAAAATAAAACATTTCTTATTTTGCAGGGAAATCGAATATTTCTCTGTGATTAGATTGAAGTTATTTAATGTATTCTTTTTAAAAATTGAGATAAAGGTGACTTACTGTAAAATTTATATTTTAAAGTGTACAATTTAGTATTTTTCAGCGTATCCTTAAGGTTGTGCAGCCATCACCACTATCTAATTTTTGAATATTTCCATCACCCTCAAAAGAAATTTTGTATCTATTAGTAGTTACTCCCCATTCCTTACTTGCCCCAACCTCTGGCAACCATTAATTTACTTTCTGTCTCTATGGATTTGCCTGTTATGAACATTTCACATAAATGTTACCATACAAAATATGGCTTTTTTTTGGGGGGGGGGCTGGCTTCTTTGATTTAGCATAATGTTTCCAAGGTTCATCCTTGTAGTCTGTATCAGTTTTCTAAATGGCTGGATAACATGCCATTGTGAGCATATACAACATTTATTTCTTCATGCATCAGTTGATAGACATGTGAGTTGTTATTGTGAATAATGCTGTCATGAACATTCGTGTCGGTATTTTTGTGGATATATGTTTTCATTTATCTTGGGTGATGTCTAAAAGTAGAGTTGCTGGGTCATTTGGTAATTTTATGTTTTATTTTTTGAGGAGCTATCAAAGTGTTTTCTAAAGTGACTGTACCATTTTACATGACTGCTAGCAATGAATGAGGGTTCCAATTTATCCACACCCTTGCCAACACTTGTTACTGTATGTCCTTTTGATTATATCCATCCTATGGGGTATGAAGTGGCGTCTTGTGGGTAATTTGCATTTCCCTAATGATTAATGACGTTGAGTATCTTTTCATGTGCTAATTGGCCACTTACATGTTCTCTTTGGAACAATGTCTGTTCAAATTTTTTACCCATTTTTAATTGGATTATTAGTCTTTTTATTGTTGAGTTGTGAGTGTTCTTTCTGTATTTTGTGTACTAGACTTCTCTCAGATATATTTTGCAAATGATCTGTTCCGTTCTGTGGGCTGTCTTTTCACTTTCTTGATGCTGTCTTTTGATGCACAATAGTGATTAATTTTGATGAAGCCAAATTTATTTAATTTTTGTTTTGTCGCTTATGCTTTTAGTGTTTTATCTAAGAAACTATTGCCTATTCCAAGGTCATAAGGATATATCTCTGTGTTTTAAGAGTTTTATAGTTTTAACTCTTTTAGGTCTTTGATGTATTTTAAGTTAAATTTTGTTTGTGGTATGAGGTAGGGGTTCAACTTCATTCTTTTACATGTGGATTTCTAATCGTCTCAGTGCCATTTTTTGCAAAGTCTGTTATTTCCCCACTGAATTGCCTTGATACATTCAGCAAAAGTCAATTGCCTATAAATGTATTGGTTTATTTATGGACTCTCAATTCTATTCCATCAGTGTATATATCTATCCTTACGCCAGGACCACACAGTCTTTATTACTTTAGCTCTGCATTAAGTTTTGAAATTGGGAAATGCAAGTTCTAGTGTTTGTCTTTCATTTTCAAGACTGTTTTGCTATTCTGGTTCCCTTGCACTATGAATTTTAGGATCCGTTTGTCAATTTCTGGGGGAAAAAAAGGCCACTAACATTTGGTAAGAATTATATTGAATCTGTACATGATTTTGGGGAGTATTGCCATCTTAGCAATGTTAGGTCTTCCAGTTCATGAACACAGACATCCTTGCATTTATACAGGTCTTTAATTTTTTGTAAATATGTTTTATAGATAATAAGTTTCACATTTTGCCTTTTTTGATAAATTTATTAAGTATTTTATTCATTTTGATACTACTGTAAATTTGTTTTCTTATTTTCATTTTTGGATTGTTCATGGTTAGTGTATAGAAATACAATGGATTTTATATTGATCTTTTATCTTGCAACCTTTCTGAACTCATTTATTAGGTCTAATAGTTTTTTTGCCAACTTCTTAGAATTTTCTATATGCAAGATAATTCCATCTGAAAAGAGAGATAATTTTTCTTTTCCAAACTGGCTTTTATTTCTTTTTCTTGACCAATTGCCCTGCCTAAAATCTCCAGTGCAATGGTGGATAAAAATGATGAAAGCAAATATACTTGTCTTGATCCTGACCTTTAGAAGCAAAGCTGTCAGGTTTTCACCTTTATGTACAATGTTGGCTGTGTGGGTTTTATATATATATGTTCTTTGTCAGGTTAAAGAATTCTATTCATAGTTTGTTGAGTATTTTCTTTTTTTTAAATCATGAAACGGTATTAAGTTTTGTCAAATGCCTTTTTGGTGTCTATAGAGATAGTCTATGTGTTTGGTTTTTTTTTTTGTCCTTATTGTATTAGCATATTAATATGATTTATTATTTTGATTGATTTTCATATGTTAACCAATCTTGCATTCCTTGGATAAACCCCAGTTGCACATGGTATATAATAATTTCAATGTGCTGCTGGTTCAATTTAGTAGTGTGCTATTGAGGATTTTTGAATTTATATAAGGGATATTTGTCTGTAGCTTTTTTACTTGTGATGTACTTGCCTGGTTTAGCATCAGGGTAACACTGGCCTCCTAGAATAAGAAGGAAAATTTTTCCTTCTCAAATTTTTTCAGAGTTTGTGAAAGATTTATTTTAATTATCTCTTAAAAGTTTGGGAGAATTCATCAATGAAGTCACGGGTCCTGGGCTTTTTCTTCATGGGATTTTTTTATTACTACTTTAATTTTTCTATTGGTTATATGTATATTGAAACAGTCTGTTTTTTCTTCAGTTAATTTCATCTATGTTTTCTGTTTATTGGCATATAATTTTTCATAGTATTCCTTTGTAGTCCTTTTAATTTCTGTAGGGTTAGTAGTAATATCCTCTTTAATTTCTGATTTTAGCAATTTGAATCTTCTCTCTTTTTTCTTGTTTATTCTAGTTAAAAGTTAATCAATTTTGTTGATGTTTTCAAGGAATGAACTTTTGGTTTCATTGACTTTCTATAATTTTTTTTCTATTTTGTTTCATTTATTTCTCTGATCTTTATTTTCCTTCATTCTTGCTTTTGGTTTGCTTTTAGGTTTTGGTTTCCTTTTAGTTTCTTGAGGTGCAAGTTTAGTTTGCAGATTTGGTATCATTCTTATTTTTAAATATATATCTTTACAGCTATAAGTTTTCCTCTGAACTCTTTCTTCTTTTGCTACATTCCATTTGTTTTGGTATGTTTCAATTTCTTTTATCCCAAACCATTTCCCAATTTATGTGTTGATTTCTCCTTTGATCATTGGTTATTTAGGAATGTTTTATGAAATTTATATATATATTTGTGAATTTCCCCAATTTCTCTCTATATTGATTTCTAATTTCATTTAATTGCATTTGTAGAACATGGTTTATATGATCTTAGTACTTTTAAATTTATTAAGACTTGTTTTATCACCTAAAATAGAGTCTACCCTTGAGATTGTTACATGTGTAGTTCAGAAGAATGTGTATAATGATGCCATTGGATGGAAGGCTCTATAGATGTCTGTTATGGTTTAGCCACATAAAGTTAGCCACCTCTGTGGTTAGTTTTTAGTGTTGTTCAGTCCTATTTTGTCAATTTTGTATCCATTTGTGGAAAATGGGGTAAGTGGATCAAAGCAGGTAGTAGGGGCTGAGCCCTGGCCATGACTGAGTTTATCCAAATTTCTGTGTCCTAACACAGAAGTGATCAGGTCTTAATGTCTACAGAGTGGAGTTTCAAGGATGGTCAATAATGGAGTTAGGAACTGAACTGGTTAAGGTCAGAGTGCTCAGGCAGCATAGGTAAAGTTGAAAGTCAAAAATAGAATAAATGGGTATTACTGTATCACAGGTAAAGAGGCTGGGTGCCAAAGTGGAGATCAGGAGAGCCAACGAAGTTAAGAAAAGGATTCTCTCTGGGAGTGTACCCTGAGTCTGGCAGAATCTTTCTTGGTACCTTATTTCTGGCTTCTTTCATTTGTGCTCTGTCCTCAAGAGGATATTCCCACCTCTTCAAAGGTGCCCAGGATTTCTGACAGTTGGTGAGTTCCCTGTGTTCCTTCAGGAAAAAGTCACCTATGTTTGGACACACAGATTGTTTGGGGGCCAAGACAGGTTGATCTTGAGAGGGTCAGCACTGCCACCAGCCCATACCAGAGACTCAACAGAGGTGGCTCCTTAATTGTGCTTGCTAGGTTGTGGTGTATTTTTATGCCAGCCAGATTTTGTTTAGATTGATTGATTGATTCACTGATTCATTGATTGATTGCTTTTGGGTAGTCCTTGAAATTCTACTTGGGAGACAAGATGGTATGATGAAAAGAAAGCTTTGGAGCCATAAACCCTGAGGATGCCTAACTCTGCCATTTACTGTAGGTTAGGCAGGTCATTAAACCTCTATTGTACACACATACACACAAATAAATATAGTCATGCAGAGATGTGCACCTATACACAGATGCATAGTGTGGAACATACCTGCAAAAGCATAGATGATGCTAGTATTAAATAAGCTATTTTTAAAGCAGAAGTGTCATGCCCAGTGATCAAAGAACAGAAATTCTTAGCATCTTCTCCCTCTTCCCCTTCCCTCTGCCTGTGTTTGTGTGAGTGTGCATGTGTGTGTGTGTGTGTGTGTGTGTGTGTGTGTGAGAGAGAGAGAGAGAGAGAGAGAGAAGTGAGATAGAGCAAGAGTGAGCAGGGTGGAGAGAGCACAACTGGAAAAGCACACTCAAACACATAGGGCTCTGTTGCCCAGAGAGACCTTCTGGCTTTAGGCAAGTTAACCAAGGGCCTTAACTGTTTCGTTCCTGAAATTGACTGTTTCTTTCAGGTAAATTAACTAGATGGAATACAGGTTTTGACATTGAGTGGAAGAATAGGTAGAAGAGTATTACTACCGGCAGGAGATCATTTTACTTGTAAAATGGATGGGAGCGTTCTTAGTCCCTCTGGGGCAGGACTAAATGAGGACTGAAGTAGATTCTGGACAGACCCCAGGATGGATGCATGTCAGAACCTCCCTTTCCTTTTGCCCTCTCTGTGCTCTCCATCCTCATAGAAACAGTAGTTGTGCTGCTGCACCTGGATTTTGTTACCGTGGTTACAGATGCAGTCCCTGGTGGAGGAGGGGGGAGGGAGCTGTGTTTTTATAAAGGCAAATTGTACTGACATTTAAATTGGAGGCATCACAGTGGAGTACAGCTGCCAAGTCATGGGAAAGTGTGCTTTCCCTTTGCAATCGGGATGTTTGGAAGACTCTCGCCTCCTCCTCTTTCTTGGTGTTTGTGTGCATGTTGAAGTGCATGTGGGCTCCTCCCTTAGCCTGTACTGTGTTCAGATGACTGATATTCAGGTTGGGAACAGGAAGAGAGCCTTTTTTTTTTTTTTTAGTGAGATTTTGAGGGGTCATGGCTAAACTAGGGGTTTCTTAACAGATGCTCCAAATGATGTCAAACCAAGCCGGAGAGAGTCAGAACGTGAGCAGAAGCCAAATCCATGAAGCCTAAAGGATATTAGAAGGGTAGCCAGATGGAAAGAGCTGGATATGATACAATAGAGAGGGGCCAGCAGTCTGAGGAGGAGGATGGGAGCGGCATGAGGTGAGCAGACCAGTACCTTGCCTTGGGTAGGTACCTGTGTTTGTAGGCAGCTTCTGGGGAATGGTGCCTGTGTGGGTTGGTGGAATTTACCAGGTGGATCTAACTCAAGGATGCCCATGGCATCTGGAAAGTGGGAGAGCCAACCAGCCTGCTGAGCCAGGGCCTCTTGCCTATCCTTAGGGAAGATGATATGTTTAAGGATAAATTAGTTACAAATGTTTTCTTCTGAGGAGAAGCAGACTTGAGATATATAAGCCATCTTTACCCACAGAAGTGAATTTGCTTCTACAGCTGCTGATCTCGGTCTCCCTTGTTGGTTAGTCAATTGGTCAGCCGGTCAACAAACCCCTACTGAGTTTCCACTCTGTGCCAGGGCTAAAGGTACCCAAAGGCCAAGTGCTGCTATTGTGTTTGACCGCAGTGTCCCACCTTAATTCAGCATTCTGACTCAGAAGGTCAAGCACACGCCCACTGAAGACAGGCATCAGGTTACAGGACATTGGAGAATGGAAAACCCAGAACCCTGAGCAAGTCTTTGGCCACAGATCTAGCTGCTGCCTTCAAGTAGGCAGATGTTCAAGGGTTCCTTGGGCTTCGCATGCCAACTGTCAGCTCAGGTAGCCAAGACTCCAGGGCAATGCAGATAAAGGGCCTGCTTTGCCCACTTTCAACTTGATTTTCTGCTGTTGGGTAGACTAGGTGGAAACACTTACCCATACAGATACTTCAAGAAATGAAGAGCTTCAGTCTTCTCTGTTCCCATCATTCAGTACAAAGAGAATGTGTACACAGACGAGTTTGTACACACAAAGCCACATAGACTTCTGTTTGTATTTTCGCCCTCTGTGTCTAAGTGTGTACCTGCTTGCGTCCGTGTGTGCCTATATGTGTGTGTGTGCATATATATGGTAAAGGGCCTGTTGGTGTAGTCATTTGGCAGAAATCCCTGGGTTGGAGGGTTGAATATTCCTTTTATTAGCTCTGTGATTTTGAATAAGCAGTGTTAGATATTTCAGCTACAATTTTCTCATCAGCAAATGGAGATAATCCTATTTCACAGGCATTTTTCTGAGGATTGTATGCAGTAATTAATAGAAAGCACCTGGCATGGTGTCTGGCATAGAAAAGCCAATTAACAACTCGCTCAGGTCCTGTTACTTTATACAGGCACACCTCAGAGGTACTGCAGGTTCAGCTCCAGCCCACTGTAATAAAGTGAATATTGCAATAAGGGAGTCAAATGAATTATTGGTTTCCCCATGCATATGAAAGTTATGTTTACACTATACTGTAGCCTACTTAATGTGCCATAGCATTATGTCTAAAAAAAAAGCAATGTGAATACCTTAATTAAAAAAATACTTCGTTGCTAAAGAATGTTAACCATCATCTGAGCTTTCAGCGAATCATCATCTTTTGGTTGGTGGAGTGTCTTGCCTTTGTGTTGATGGCTGCTGACTGATCAGGGTGGTGGCTGCTGAAGGCTGGGGTGGCTGGGGCAATTTCTCAAAAAAAAGTCAACAATGAAGTTTGCCACATCGATCAACTCTTCCTTTCACAGATGATTTCTCTGCGGCATGCCATGCTGTTTGATAGCATCTGACCTACAGTAGAACTTCACTCAAAATTGGAGCCAATCCTTCCAAACCCTGCTGCTGCTTTATCAATGAAGTTCATGGAATATTCTAAATCCTTTGTTGTCAACAAGCTTCACAGCTTCTCCCCCAGGAGCGGATTCCATCTCAGGAAACCACGCGCTTGGCTCAGCCATGAGGGGCAGCTCCTTATCTGTTCAGGTCTGATCATGAGGTTGCAGCCATTCAGTCCCATCTTCACACTCTGCTTCTGATTCTAGTTCTCTTGCTATTTCCACCACATCTACAGGTACTTCCTCCACTGAAGTCTTGAAACTCTCAAAGTCACCAAACTCAAAAGTTTGAAGTATTGTGAAAAGTACCAAAAGGTGACACAGAGACGCAAAGTGGGCAAATGCTATTGGAAAAAGGGTGCTGATAGACCTGCTTAGGATGGGGTTGCCACCATCCCTCTGTTGGTAAGAAATGCGATATCTGCACCATGCAATAAAATGAGTATACCAGTACGCCTGTATACCTTTCCCTCTCTCTACCATGAGAAGGCATGCCTCAAATTTTATGTTGTTATTCTCAACTGATGGAGGAGGAAATGGCTCTCAGAGCAGGCATATCAAGAGCTTGAATGGTAGGCAGTTTGTAGAATTTGTAAAAGCATATTCACACCATTACATCTTGTTATATCCATTAGCTAAAGTAAAGCAGTCAAAAATCATCTTGGTTTGTGACCTGCAGAAGAAAGAATGGGAAAGCACAGTTAGAGGAACTGTTACGATGGAGCAATCCCTTGGAGCATGGCTCTCAAGCACTCAGCATGGCTAAAGGAGGGCAGTGCTGCCCCACGCACAGTGACAGTCAAGTGCAGAGGAAAGTGCCTTCTTTGCCCCCTTTCTTTGTGCTCAGCCATGACTGATGCATTGACTACAAGTCTTGGAATGGCATTGTAAATTACAGTTGCACACATTGAATTCCCATTCTTTCCAGAATGAAGCAATTACCAGCCTGTCATTTTATACCAGGCAGTGCAGGGGTCCTGTGACAGGTGTGAGAGGCCCTTGGTCTAGAATGGGGGAAACTTGGTCTAGAAGTGAGCTCAAGGCCCCTCCTGGCAACCCCTATGCTGGTGAGTAATGGCTTAATCTGGGCAGGATCCTCCAGCTGGTTCCCTCTGGGAAGTGGTTTACACTGTTCTTAAGGCCTGCACTCCTTGTTTGGGATTCAGAGCCCAGCTGTGACAAGGATTCATGTGCAAGCATGATGCTCATGTCTTCTGCAGCATTGAACAGGAGCCGCAGTGGGGTCTATAGCCATTTTGCTTAGGTGCAGTTGATGTTTTGTTGAACCCAAGTGGACAGGGTTAAGAAGAAAAGCTGTAGCTTAAAATGCAAAGAGCAGGGTTTAGTCTCACAGGCTCAGTTAACACAAAACAGGCATTCTGGAGTGTTGGTGCATCTCTCTTTATGGCATTTCCTTCAGTGGTGTGTCTTAGCCAGTGTTAAGATGGGCAAGGAAGAGGCTGAGGTAAAGTTGATATTAACATTATGTCAGTTACACATAGACAACATGATGATTTGGAATTTTTGTAGGATGATCATCACAGTAAATCTAGTTAACATGGTCATTATACATAGTTACATTTTTTTCTTTTTTCTTTTTCTTGTAATGAAGACTGTTAAGATCTACTCTCTTAGCACCTTCCAAATATGCAGCACAGTGTTAACTATAGTCACCAATGCAGGGCATTTACATTCCCACGACTTCTTTTATAGTTGAAGGTTGTATCTTTTGACCACCTTCCTTCGTCCCTCACTGCCTCTTCTGCAACACCAATCTGTTCTCTGTATCTATGAACTTGTTGTTGTATGTTTTATCTTTCAGATTCCACATATTAGTGACATCATACAGTATTTGTCTTTCTCTGTCTGACTAATTTCACTTAGCGTAATGCCCTCAAGGCCCATCTGTGTTGTTGTAAATGGCAAGGTTTCATTTTCTTATACAGCTTAGGAATATTCCATTGTGTATGTGTACCTCGTCTTCTTCATTCATTCACTGATGGGCGCTTAGGTTGTTTTCCTATTTTGACTATTGTGAGTAATGCTGCAATGAACATGCGGGTGCATATATATTTTCAAATTAGCATGTTTGCTTTCTTTGGATAAATACCTAGAAGTAGAATTACTGGATCCTATGGTATTTCTCTATTTAATTTTTCAAGGCACCTCCATACTGTTTTCCATACTGGCTGTACCAGTTTACATTACATGTTTTTGCTTTGCATTTTCCTGATTAGTGATGTTGAACTCTTCTTAATATGCCTGTTGGCCATATGTATGTCTTCTTTGGAAAAAATCTCTATTCAGGCCCTCTGCCCATTTTTTAAAAAAAATTTTGTTATGTTATTCACCATACAGTAGTACATCATTAGTTTTTGATGTAGTGTTCCATGATTCATTGTTTGTGTATAACACCCAGTGCTCCATGAAATACATGCCCTCCTTAATACTGATCACCGACCTATCCCAATCCCCTACCCTCCTTCCCTCTGAAGCCCTCAGTTTGTTTCCCAGAGTCCACAGTCTCTCGTGGTTCATTCCCCCTTCTGTTTACCCCCCCTTCATTCTTCAGGGTTTAGCAATTGCGGGCAATGCTGCTATGAACATTGGGGTGCATATGGCCAAACCATATGATAATTGTCTTTCTCTGCTTGACTTATTTCACTTAGCATAATCTCCTCCAGACCCATCCATGTTGCTGCAAATGTTGGGTAACCGTTCTTTCTGATGGCTGAGTAATATTCATTGTATATATGGACCACATCTTCTTTATCCATTTGTCTGTTGAAGGGCATCTTGGCTCCTTCCAGGGTTTAGCAATTGCGGGCAATGCTGCTATGAACATTGGGGTGCATATGGCCCTTCTCTTCACTACATCTGTATCTTTGGGGTAAATACCCAGTAGTGCAATTGCTGGGTCATAGGATAGATCTATTTTTAAACCTTTTGAGGGACCTCCACATTGTTTTCCACAGTGGCTGTACCAACTTGCATTCCCACCAACCGTGTAAGCGGGATCCCCTTTCTCCACATCCTCTCCAACATTTGTTGTTTCTTGCCTTATCAATTTTTGCCATATCTGCCCATTTTTAATTGGGTTGGTTTTTTTTTTTTGATGTTGAATTGTATAAGTTCTTTATATATTCTGGATATTGAATCTTTATTGGATAAATCACTTGTAAATATCTTCTACCATTCACTAGGTTACTTTTTTTCTTGTTGTTGGTTTCCTTTGCTGCTTAAAAGCCTTTTATTTTGGTGTAGTCCCTATAGCTCATTTTTGCCTTTGTTTCCCTTGCCTGAGGAGACATAGCCATAAATATGTTCCTAAGGATGATGTCCAAGAGATTACTGCTTATGTTTTCTTTCAGGAGTTTTATGGTTTCAAGTCTCACATTTAGGTCCTTAATCCATTTTGAGCTTATTTTTGTGTGTGGTGTAAGAAATTGGTCCAGTTTCATTCTTTTGCACTTAGCTGTCTAATTTTCCCAACACCATCTATTAAAAAGACTATCTTTTCTCCAGTGGTTTATTTCTGGACTGTCTATCCCATTCCATTGATCTGTGTGTCTATTTTCATGCCCATACCACACTGTTTTGATTACTACAGCTTTGTGGTATATATCTTGAAATCCAGAATTTTGATACCTCCAACTTTGTTCTTTTATCTCAAGATTGCTTTGTCTATTCAGGGTCTTTTGTAATTCCACATTAATTTTAGAATTATTTGTTCTTGTTCTGTGAAAAATGCTATTGATGTTTTGATAGGGATTGCATTAAACCCATAGATTGCTTTGTGTAGTTTGGGCATTTTAATGATATTAATTCTTCCAATCCACGAGTGTACTACAGCTTTCCATTTGTTTTTGTCATCTTTAATTTCTTTCATCAGTGTCTTTTTTTTTTTTAAAGATTTTATTTATTTATTTGACAGAGATAGAGATAGCCAGCTAGAGAGGGAACACAAGCAGGGGGAGTGGGAGAGGAAGAAGCAGGCTCATAGTGGAGGAGCCTGATGTGGGGCTTGATCCCATAACACCGGGATCACGCCCTTAGCCAAAGGCAGATGCTTAACGACTGTGCCACCCAGATGCCCCTCATCAGTGCCTTATAGTTTTCAGAATAGAGGTCTTTTACCTCCTTGGTTTAATTATTCCTAGGTGTTTTATGATTTTTGGTGCAATTTTAAATGGGATTGTTTTCTTAATTATTCTTTCTGCTACTTCATTATTTGTGAATATAAATGCAATATATTTCTGTATATCAATTTTTTGTCTTGTAACTTTACTGAATTTGCTTATCAATTTGAACAGTTTTTTGGTGGAGTCTTTAGGATTTTCTATATATAGTTTCATGTCATCTGCAGTCTCTCTCCTTCTTTAGAGCTTCCTGTGTCCCTGGCTCCTGTTCCGATGGGGGTTTCTTGGAGCAGGTGGTGTAAAATAATTTCCTTGGCCCAGGTACTAAAGATCTTCCACAGATACTAAAATACCACATCAGGTGTTTTAATGTCTTCAAGTCACAGCAACAGAATTTCGAAAGGTTTCGATTCTGCCTCTAATTTCATTTTTTTTTTAAGATTTTTTTTAAAATTTATTTATTCGATAGAGATAGAGACAGCCAGCGAGAGAGGGAACACAAGCAGGGGGAGTGGGAGAGGAAGAAGCAGGCTCATAGCAGAGGAGCCTGATGTGGGGCTCGATCCCATAACGCCGGGATCACGCCCTGAGCCGAAGACAGACGCTTAACTGCTGTGCCACCCAGGTGCTCCTCTGCCTCTAATTTCTAACTCTTCTCTGCTTCTAAATAGTTATTGGTAGAGATTTCAATATAAAATGAATACATGCTCATTAAAATATTTGTCAAATATAGTAAATTAGGGAGGCAAAAATAAGCACCAGCAAACCTACCGTCCCCAAACAGCTACTGTTAGTTTGTTGGCTTATTACCGTCCTGCATTTTTATTATGAATAGCTTTTAAAATTTTTTGTTTGCCTTACATAGTAGTAATCATGCTGTATACACAATTTTGTATCCATTCGTATAAAATTATAATGATAAGATCGCAGAAGCTTTTTCCTGTGTTATTACAAGCAGTTCGTAAATTTCAATTGTGTACACTGCAGTTGATTTAATCATTTCTCTACTGTTGGACATTTAAGTTGTTTGCAATTTTTGAATAATGCTGTGATGAACATCTTTGTAAATAAAACATTTTCCATATTGGGCAATGCTTTACTTTGTGTAGACTCCACAGAGATGCAGCCACTGGGTCCATGTGTGTAAACCACCCTTGCCAGCACCAGATGGGGCAACCTTGTGCACCTTAAAAAGAGGCAGTCCTCCTTCGGACACTTGGCTGCTATCTACTGGAAAGTTGTCTCAGTCACTGCATTGCAGTTCTTGCAAGGCGAATGGTACCCCTCGGGGTTATGCAAAACACCACTTGTGCAACCATTCAGTGGCAGACCTGGTGTAAATATTTCTAAGATTCCAGATGCCTTTCCACAATTTCTATACTAATTTAGTCTCCTAATAATCAGGTATGAGCATGCCGTTTTATCTCACCTGAATCAGTATGCAGAATTACTTTAATTATTATAATTTGATGAGGGAAATGACACTTTATTTATATATTTGTATTTATCCAGATTACCTATGTGTTTTAAAATGTCACTTTGGTTTAGTTTCCTCTAAAGAACAAAAACCTTTACTCTTCCTAGAGATAGATTTATTTTTCTCTTTTTCAACAAATATATGTTAAGCAGAAGTTGATAACTGAGCCCAGATCTGGCTCCCCAGCTAGACAGAAGGTGTTCTGTGGCACATGCCCAAGACTTGTGCTTTCCATTTCCATGGCTGGGAAAACAGGCAATTGGCTCTTTCTGCTTCCAACCTTCCCTTCCAAGAAAGGTTTCCTCCTTCTCTTCCGTTCACATTTGACTTACCCAGTGAAGCACTGGGGATATCCTCTAAGGGGTCCAGAGTGAGAGGGTCTCAGCATGGTCTGATCTGATGGAAGCTTTTCCCCTTGCTCAGCTGCTTACCAGAGACTTTGAGAGATTGTGGAGGCATTCTAAGGTGAATTCTGTGCAAAGCAGCTCTTACCCTTGAGCTCTGAGCCACCTGCTGAGACCTCTTATCTAGAGACCTATATTAGTTGGGGTTCTCCAGAGAAAGAGAATCAATAGGAGACTATTTATCCATCTATCTATATGTATGTATAAATACATACCTTTGTACAAACTGTATATGTGTATGTGTGAGTGTGTGTGTGTGTGCGTGTGTGTATTAAGATCGGCTCATGCAATTATGGAGGCCAAGAAGTTCCTGGATCTTCTATTTGCAAGCTAGAGAACAGGGAAGCCACTGATGTAATTCAGTCCGAGTGTGAAGGCTTGGCAACCAGATGCCAGTGTCTGAGGGCAGGAGAAGATGTATGTCCTAGCTCAAGCAAAGAGAGCACATTTTTCCCTCTTCTACTTACTGTTCTGTTCAGGCCCTCAGATTGGATGATGCCTTCCTACGTTGGTGAGCGTGGTCTTTACTCCAACTACTGATTTAAGCGCTAATCTCTGAGCACCCTCAGAGACATACCCAGAAATCATGTTTTACCAGCTGTCTGGGCATAGCCCTTACCCAGTCAAACTGATGTATGAAATTACCCATCGCAGGCTGAGAGGGCCATGTGGTCCAGCTGGGAAGCTTTCCTGAAGCCTTGGTCCCACAGCAAGGTAGAGTGTCAGTGCCTCTCACTCTCCACACTGTGACATGTTCTCAGCTGGAGCCCATGCTTTGACTTAGTTTGTCTGACAGATATCTGTGAGCTCTCTCAGTGTTTCAGGAACTGTTGTATACACTGCACGTGGTGGTCAGCAAGAGCAGGTAAGTTCCTGGTTCTTATAAAGCTTGTAGGAATCACAGGTCAGAAAAATGAGCAACAACCAAACAGATGAATGAGTAAATAAAATAACATCTAAGAGGTGATGTGCTCATGACTGACTGAGGGTGGGGTGCTTTAGAGTGGGTGTCAGGGAAGGCTCTTTGAGGAAATGACACTTGAGCTGAGACCTGAATGACCTTGTTGACTTGGTATAAGATGAAGGAAGGAACTATCTCAATGCTTCTTAATAGAATTTAAAAGAACTTAATGTCTCTGAAGACGTTACTGGGTCTTTGGGGATACAACTGTATAAAACCCACATGCTAAGGTGCCAGGTGAAACCTAATATAGAGATTAAATAACTTGCCCAAGGTCTTGCATCCATGTGGATGTGGGTTCAAAGCTTGTGCTCTTTCTACGAAACCACACCACAAATGAAGGGGAACTTATAGGCCAGGGGCAGAGCAGCTGCAGTCTCTGGTAGTTTGGGAACTGGATAGGGAAGGGGAAACCAAGGAAAAGAATTGGTCCCTGTTCTTCCCGGAAGCTCTCTCTGATTATAACTGGAATGACTCTTGGTGGGTAAGGCTGGCACAGTTGATAGGAAGACATCATTTATTAGTTCAGGAGGTCTCACATGTGACCCCCTCAATCTCCAGAGATGGTCATCCTCTGCTGATGATGTATATGATGCATTTCTCTTTATTACCTTCGCCATCAAGAAATAGAAGCCTCTCCTAGATGAAGACCCAAGTTTGGAGCCAAGGTGAACCCTTGCGAAGGACATTTCAACCTGTCTGGCAATGTGAGACTTCTGGGAGCTCTTTGGACTGTAGACTGATTCCAGAGTTCTCTTGGGTTAGGCATACATGATTCCGGGAGAACGGGGGAGAAAATAAGTATCCTAGAGGCTATCCATGGAATTCTCAAGTCCTGATCTTGTTGCTAAGTGCCATATATCTTTACTGAATGTTCTGGCATGAAATGTGGGAAGGAATGCAGTAGGACCCTTTGCACAGGTTCTGTGGCCAACATAAGAGATGGGCATTCCTGAGGTTTACTGTTTCCAGGCCCAGCAGGCATCCTTGGGAACTCTGACAGCTTAATTGTGTTCTTACTCAGTCACCCACAACTAATGCATCTTCCTGGCAAAGCAGGTGTCTTCCATAAGGAGAACAACGGGGCAGATTGGTATCACAAAAGCCTGCCAAACTCTGCTCTAAATTGTCCCTGAACCAGGGATAATAAACCAAATTGCTACAAATAGACACCAATTTGCAGGAATGTGAGCTGTCCAAGGGATGCTGTTGACTTGGGAGTAGAGGTGAATGTGTGATAAATAGGGGATTTGCAGGGAAGGAACTTAAGGTTCTCCTGTGGCACAGCAGTAGAGTTTACCCTGAAGATACTGATTTGCTCCCTCCTTTGAATTACCAAGAATTTGTCTTCCATCTGTCCAAATCATAGTTTGTATTTTTGGCGATACACTTTGATGGACTGGACAGGTTGGCAGTCTTGGAGGTCCTGGGCTATTTGTGAGACTAAACATTTGGGTTCCTGAGTAAGTCAGCCTGGGGGGCAGCAATAAATTTTGATCCTGTCTTGCACCAGGGATGGGCAGTAGGTACTGAAACAGAACGTCCCCTTGGAAAGAACGATTAGAATCAGGCCCGCGTGGGTTGGTCTCACTCTGTTTGGTTCAATATTTATTAAGTACTCGGATCCTGTTCTCTGTACTGGAGCTGGAAAACAGTACAGTCCCACCCCAGCTGGCCTGTTATTAAAAGTTTAGTAAGATGTGGAGGGATGCTGAACCTTGGTGAGGTATCCACAACATGTAAACCCTTCCTTGGGATAAATCTCTTGGGTCAGGACCTTTCAAGGGTCAGGAGGAGGAGCGAGGAGAAAGTAAATGTCCTCTCCTTCTTTTTCTTCCTTTTCTTCTTTAGTTCTTAGACTTTCATTTTTTTTCTTTTTGAAAATAAAGTCTATTGTTTCATTTAAAAAGACTTTATTTTATAAAATTTAGAAAACAAAAAAAGAAGTGGAGAAAAATGTTACCCATAAGCTTCCTATCCCAAGACAAGCCATGATAACATTTGAACCAAATTTCTTTCAGTTTTTTACCCTGCCTAGCTATTTTTTCATAATTATGATTTTTTTAGCCTACATTGATTTCAGATTATTGTTATAGCTAACTCTTTATAAATAACATCAGTGGCTACATAATATTCCAATAGGTGGGAATAATGTAAATTACTTGGTAATGCCCCATTGTTGAACATTTAGGCTTTTTCAATATGCATTTTTATAAATAGGAGTATAATAAAGATCCCTACAATAAATACTTTTCCGTATGTAACCGTATTTCCTGAGGTTGCAGTGCTAGACTTCTAATTACTGGGTCAAAGTATATAAATATACCTAATACTTTTGATATAACAAGAGAGGTGCGTGTGTATGTGTGTGAACCAAACTATTTTTTGAAAGGGTCACATTAATCTACACGCCTAAATTCATTTTCCTAAATTTTGTAGACAACATTAAATATCCATCACTACAACTATAAGCTTTGCTAATTCTTTTCAAAATCATTTATTTATTTATTTATTTATTTATTTATTTATTTATTTAGGAGAGATTGAGAGAGAGAGTGCTAGCTGGGGAGGCACAGATGGGGAAAGAATCTCAAGCAGACTCCACGCTGAGCTCAGGGCCTGGGGCGGGGCTCGATCTCATGACCCTGAGATAATGTCCTGTGCTGAAACCAAGGGTCGGATAAGTTGAATGCTTAACTAAACCAGCCAGGCATCCCAAGCTTTGTTAATTATATAACATTTGATTTTTATTTTGGCAAACAGGTGAAATATTTTTCAAGAACATTCTGAGGCTAAAATATATCTGAGAGCCGAGCAAGTGTGTGTGTGTGTGTGTGTGTGTGTGTGTGTGTGTTTTATGTGTGGTCACCAGTTTGCCTTGTCTGGTGGTGCTGAAGCAGGAAACTCCTCTTGACTTTTTAGGGACCTTGGCTTATCACCCACAGTGGTACCAAATCTGACTGTCAGACGAGGAGCACCGCGTCCTTAAAATCAAACACAGGGTGGACAGACATCATCTGCATTAATTCCTGGCCTGACCGAACCTTATATGTGATACACTTTATTTATTTTTTTTATTTTTTTAAAGATTTTTATTTATTAATTTGAGAGAAAGAGAGGGAAAGAGAGAGAGCACGAGCGGGGTGAGGGGCAAAGGGAAAAGCAGACTCCCCACTGAGCAGGGAGCCCGATGCAAGACTTTGTCCCTGGACCCGGGGATCATGACCTGAGCTGAAGGCAGACGCTTCACAGACTGAGCCTCCCAGGCGCCCCATGTGATACACTTTAAAGAACACACAAATAACTCCTGGTTCCATACTCAGCTGATCACACTGATACAAAGCTTATAAATAAGAAGTGAAAGTAGCAGCTTTGGAGACCTTGAGTTCTGGGACCCTAAGGAGATCCTGCCAAAATGTTATTTGTATTTATATCTATATAAATTATATATTAACAAATATTTAATTATGTTATATTTACAGGTCGATATATACTGTTTTTCTCTTTATTCCCCTAAGTACGCTACTTAAGGCTTCCCATTTTTCTATGAAATTATGTTTGTTTTTCAGGGCTGTTTCAAGTACTCCATAGCTGGGAATGCATTGAAGAGTATCTGGGAAACTTGTCTGAGTTTAACCACCACCATAAAAATAATAATGAAAAGCTAACATTCGTCACTTACTACGTGTCGCATCCTATGCTCAGTTTACATACATTCTCCCATTCAGTCATCACAGCAATTCAGAGGGATTGATCTTACACACATTTTGTAGATGAGGAGAAAGATCTAGAGAGGTTAAATGACTTGCCCAAGCTCACACACTGAGTCAGTGGGGACTTTGTGGAGGTGAAGGAATTCTCAGTGCGTGGGAAAGATGGAATACTTTTGTGGTTCCATCCCTGGCTAGGGTCTCTTCCTTTGGAAATTCAGGGGATCTTGGTAAGGTAAGCTTTACTGATTTATTGGGACCTGATTCCTGGGTGGGGCCCTGGGCTTTGGACATTCAGTGCTGGCCTTTCATCTCATAGATTCATCCAGTGCCCACCTAGAATGGGTGCAGCCCAGGGATGAGGCCTGGGGAAGAAGAGAATAACTTGCCTCATAATGACCCAAGAGTGCAACATCATCCGGAAGGAGGTGGATCAGTGGAACCTCTCCTAAGACATTTAAAAAGATAAGTAACTATAGAGATAGAATTTCGTGTGATTTAATTTTTTTAAGTAGTCTCCACACCCAACATGGGGCTTGAACTCACAACCCTGAGATCAAGAGTCACATGCTCTACCAACTGAGCCAGCCAAGCACCTCAGAATTTCTTGTGTTTTAAAGGTGAATTTATAGTAGCAATATGATGTGGTAAAGATTCTCCTTAGGTGTAGTGAGAGTGGCTCTCAGTTGTCTCGTTCTCATGGCCAGTGGCAAATTGTGTTCTCTGCCAGTACTAACAGATGCACCACAGTGAGCTGAGCAGTCCCTGGACACCAGTTTGGGGTTCACTCCCGGGCAGGAAAACTCCTGAATGAGGTGTGAAGGCTGGTGTCTGCCTGTTAAAGGAGGTCCTCCAGGGAGGGACCTGCATGAATGATCTGCCAACCTCATTGCCTGGGTGTTTTGTGATGGAAACACGGTAGCTGTGCCTCTGAGTGTTGTACTTCAGGCCTTTAGTTTTTAGAAGACTTATATTTTTCTACTGGGAATCCAGCTCCACCAATACTCAAATGTATCCTAATCAAGAAATATGGAATTTTAGTTTAAAAACTTACTGTTAATTATGGGATTTGACAGGAAATAAAATATCCAGTTGCAAACTAACTAGAAAGCAGGGATAAGAACACATCATGGTCAAGGCACCTGAGGGGCCCATTTGGTTAAGTGTCCGACTCTTGGGTTCAGCTCAGGTCATGAGATCGAGCCCCACATTGAGCCTGCATTGGGCTCCACACTCAGAAGGGAGTCTGCTCCAAGGTTCTCGCCCTCTGCCCCACCCCATTCTCTCTCTCTCACTCAAATAAATAAATAAATTTTAAAAAAGAGAGAACATATCATGGCGATATCTATGATAGATAGCTAAGTCCATACTTTGAGGAAATTTTATAGCCCCAAATGCCATCATCTTTAAAAAAGGAAAGTTAAAAATAAACTTACTACACATCTTAAAAATTCAAGAACAACAACAAGATAAATCAAAATGAAATGGGAGGAAGCATTAGGATGTGAGTGGAGATGAAAAACTAGAAAATAGGAAATGCTTGAAGCACAGTTTGCAAAGAAGGAACAAGGTCTGTTTTGTGGGGTTTTTTTGTTTTTGTTTTTGTTTTTTCCTTCTGCGGCCCTGGAGTACCTTGACCAGGCCCTGCCAAAATTTTCAGGTGCCAGGGCAACAAGAAAGACCCATTCCAATCAGGTACACGTTCTACTCCTGAAGGGAACTTCTATAGGTTTCTAAACCTGCTTCCCTGCTGAGCTGGATAATAATCATGGCACTGGCAATAATTGGTACCTTTACTGGACACTTCCTGGTACCAGAGGCCTTACTGCATTAACACACTAATCCTTCCAATATCTCTAGTGATAGATGTGCTTTCTCCTATCTTCAATACTAAGAAGTGAGATTTAGCTTAGATAAGTTTCATTTATTCACTGAAGATGTATAGAGTATTTATTTTGTGCTAGGTAGTTTTCTCAGGGTTGAAGACACAGGAATGAAGAAAACAGATTAGACTCTCTGCTGTTCTGGACTTTCATCTAGTAGCAGGTGCCCAAAGTTACCCACACTAGAAATTTGAGGCTGGTCCATGCTTTTAGTCACTGTGCTGTACAAGGCACCTTCAGTCTGTCTCCTTTAAAACTGGAGGCCACAGAGGGAGGAGCCAAGTCTCCGCACAACTGACCAACTGATCACATGGCCTTATGACTACCTCCCCCCCACACCCTGGGGAGAATATCAGCAACTATTCCATGGCAGGGTGGGGGGGGGGTTGAGGTCCTCCCTGAAAGGAGGTAGCACAGTGTCTGACACGTAGAAAATCTTAGTAAATCCCAGTGAGTGCTATTAACATTCACGTCATTGTCATCTGGCCCTGGTCTCTTTCAACTCTCCAGACACTGTTACTGAGCTGTAGACCTCACACCTCTGAGTAGAAAGAAATTTAATCTTGCCTAAAAAGAGATCTGGCCTTTGTCTTCTTAGAATGTCATGCCTGGTTGGAGTGTCTTTGTTTAGTGTGGGGCCTTGGGTCATGCCAGGTAGTCTAACAAAATGATTTAGATTGGGAGCTGACCACACTAGACAGTCTTAGGGTGGGGACTGCCAAGCTAGAAAGGCCAGCAATGAGATATTGGTGGGGGGGGGGCTGCTTTAGGACAAGCAGGATCCGTCGACCTCTGGAGGGACTGGAGATTGAGATCAACCATGGAGGCAATCGAATGCTGGAGCCCCAGTAAAAGCTCTGAACATGAGGCTTGGGTAAGCTTCCCCGGTTTACAGTACTCCCTTCACATTGTCAGGCATAATTGCCAGAAGAGTATTTGTATCCTGGCTCCATGGGGAGAGGATGGGGGAAGCTCTGCGATTGGTTCTTCCCCTGGGCTCTGTCCTATGTGCTTCATTCTTTAGCTGATTTTAATCTGTATCCTTTCCCTATAATAAACTATGACTGCAACAGCTATCAGTAAGTTCTGTAAGTCCTTCTAGCAAATCATCAAACCTAAGTGTGATTTTGGGAACCTCTAACATTTGCAGCTGGTGTTGGAAGTGAGGTTGGTCTGACAGCCTGTTCCCTCAAACTTCACAGTTGTCTGATTTCAAAAGGCCAAACCAAATCTTCCTAGGTCTCATCTGGGAAGATGTTAGATCAGAAAGAACTGTCCAGAATCCCTATACGATACATAACAAAACTTACACAGGACAAAAAATCGTGAGGCAACTTTCAGATAATAAGGAAATGTTCCTCCTTCATCCCAAAGTCAAAGGTTGATGAGCTATCAAGTTCCATCCGTGGCCAAGGCAGGCTGTGCCTCTCGAATAGGAATAATAGGGTCACAGAGAGGTTCTAAAGCCATCCCCCAGAAAGCTCGGGGCTCTGCCTCCATCAAGGGCAACAGCGCCACTTGGGGTCTGCAGCTAGAATGGCTTCTTCTACTGACTCAGAACGTTTCTTCCCCTTAACTGACTTGATTATGTATGTTCTTCATCATTCGAAAGGGATTTGGAGCAACCTGAATACATACATCATATATATATATATAGTTCAGATTCCTCACTTTTCTAAGAAAATTGAGGCTACCAGAAGCAGCAGGAGAGGCAGGAGGAGGGCGTGAAGGGAGAGGACAGGTAGGAGAGAAGGGCAGGAGCAAGGTGAAGATTACTGTCCGCGGTGTGTGCCCTCGCAGTCCTCCACCTCCGTTCATCATGTTGTTTACCAGCATCATGTCCTTATTTGCTTGTTTGTTTACTTCCTTTATTTGTGTTTGGCCTACTTAATTGGTCTTTGACATTTGGTAGCACTAAAAGCCTTCCACAGTAATAGTTTCTGTCAGTTTTCTCCTGCATCCCTAATGGGTTTTGCCCTACACTTTGATGCCGTGTAATTCATTCCCTTCCCAAGGTTCCTGATTATGAGAGTCTTCATTACAGACTATACTTTCTATCTGTGTAATGTACCCTTTTCTTTGCTTAATGCATTTTGCCTTGAATTCTCCTTTGATACTGAAATGGCTACCTCCCTTGGGTATTTTCTTTTGGAGGCAGCCACTATAACCTGGAGTAAATGTTTAATTTTCATTTTCCAATGTTATTTGGATTTCGTTGTGTCCTATTAAAGCATATACTTGTATTTTGTTTTTAACTCGATCTGAGAGATTCTGATTTTGAGAGAAGCGTTGAAAACAGTTGCATTTTTTTTTCTTCCAGAATTGATGTTTGATAGTTTCTGGTACCCACGTTAACATGTCTAAAAGAGAATTCTGGATTTCCTCTGTCTTTTCCGGTTTTTATCATCTCCTGCAAACTAATATTCCCCTCATCATCCTTACCTCTGTAAATTGCATTAGCGTATACCCAAATTGTTGCATATTTATGTGTAAAGATGGGTCTGTTTTCCAGGCATCTTCTTTGCCCGGACAGGTCAATTGTGGCTACGTTATAAGTGGGAGAGGCTTTTGTAGAGGCTGGCTACTTTGTTAGGTTTGTAGGAGTAGAGCAGGCTGGAAGGCTGGGGACCCCTCATGATGGCCCAAATAATAAGAAGGTCCTCGCTTGGGAGGTGAACTTCCTCCAGTGTAGCTCTTCTGCTGTTTTTTTTTTTTTTCCTTTATCCCCTTTTCTCAGTGTGTATTGGGAAGTTCTAGAGTTGGTTCCATTCTGTTCAGCTTCTCTTTCCAAACTCACCACACCCATCTTAGGAGGTGTCCCCCCCAGAACATCAACTATTTCTTTCCTTCCTTCCTTCCTTCCTTCCTTCCTTTCTCTCTTTCAATTTATTTATTTATTTGAGAGAGAGAGTGAGCACACACGAGTGGGAGGGGCAGAGGTAGAGAGAAGCTCAAGCAGACTTTTCGCTGTGCACAGAGCCCAATGCAGAGGCTCGATCTCATGACCCTGAGATCATGACCTGAGCTGAAACCAACAGTTGGATGCTTAACTGACTGTGCCACCCAGGTGCCCCTCAACTACTTATAGTATAGTATAAAGAAAGTTCTTTATAGGGCACTTCTTTGGTTTTGGCCTGAGTTCAAAGACCTCTGATTCCAGAAGCTATTTTTGTGGGAAGATAATGGGAAAGAAATATCTTTCCAACTGTGCAAGATCCAGGTTTTAAATCAATTACTTTCATATTGCCCTGGGTTGATATCTGTACTTGGTTGCTGGAAGAGCTCTTGGTTTCAGCAGACTCAGTGCCAGGCATTTTCCAGAAAGATCTCTAGGGCTCACTTTCAGATAAACTTACCTATTACTCCACATATTATCATTCCTTAAGGACTGTCAAAATTTTGGTCAATAACACAAAAATCTTTAAGTTCCTATACAACTTTGAGAATTTATGAGTATGTATTTTGAGGCAATCTATGTCTATCATAGATGATCATGCAGTTATTGCTGTGTTTTTGAAACATTTTATTTTGAAATAACTTTAGACTCACAGAAAAGTTGCAAAGATAATACAGATGTTTCCTAAATACCTGCGGAGAAAGAATAATGCCCTTCCCCCAATATGTCCAAGTCTGATCTCTCATACCTGTGAATGTCACCTTACATGGCAAAAGGGACTTTGCAGCTATGAATAAATTAAAGCTCTTGAGATGAGGAGATGTTTCTACAGTATCCTGGTGGGCCCGTGTAAGCACAGGGGTCCTTATAAGGGAGAGAGGCAGATTGGAGAGTCAAAGAGAGATTTGCTCGCTCTGCAGGCTGTGAAGATAGAAGTGCGCCATGAAACAAGAAATGTAGGTAACCCCTAGAAGCTGTAAAAGGCAAGTAAACATATCATTTAATGGGTACTAAGTGGCGGTGAGGGGCGATGAAAGTGTTTGGGAGATAGATAGATTGTGGTGATGTTTGACAACAAAGTCAATATACTTAATGCCATTGAACTGTATACCTAAAAATGGCAAAAATGGTAAATTTTATCCTAGGTATAATTCACCACAATAAAAAGAAGCAAAGAAACAGATTTTCCCCTAGAGCTTCCAGAAGGAATGAAGCCCTGCCAAAATCTTAATTTTAGTTCAGACTTCTGAGTTCCAGAACTGTTATACAGTAAGTGTGTGTTGTTTCAGTCCTAAGTTTGTGGTAATTTGCGATGATGGCAATGGGCAACTAACATAATACCCTTCCTAAACTCACCGTTCCCTAATGTTAAACTCTTACACAAATGAAGTACAATTACTAAAACGAAGAAGTGAATATTGGTAAAGTACTGTTCACTGAGCTTTGGACTTTTTTCAGATATCCTCTATTTGTCACTAATGCTCTTTTTCTGTTCCATGATCCAGTCCAGGATTCCACGTTGCATTTTATCACTGTTTCTCCTTGGTCTACTCCAGTCTGTGGTCTGTGATGGTTTTCAATCTTTTGCTTATATGACCTTGACACTTTTGAAAAGTACCGGTCAGGTATTTTGTAGAATGTCCATCAATGTAGGTTTGTCTGATGTCTTCTCATGATTAGATTGAAATCTGGGCTTGTGGGGGGAGGAAATCCGGACATGTGCCCTTCTCATCATGTCCTATCAGAGGATATCACTTAATATTGTGGGGGTGTCCTTATCACGGGCCATATTAACTTTGGGTAAGGTGGTGTCTACAAGTTTTTCCACTGCAAAGTTACTACTTTTCCCATTCCTTACTCTGTTCTTCAGGATTGCTGCAATTTTGATTTTGGTTTTTGTTTTTTAAACTTGTTTTTTTCTTTAAGATTTTTATTTATTTATTTGAGAGCAAGAGAGTGAGAGAGTGCATGTGCATGAGCAGGGGCAGAGAGAGAGGGAGAAGCAGACTCCCCACCAAGCAGGGAACCTGTTGCGGGGCTTGATCCCAGGCCCCAGGGATCATGACCTGAGGCAAAGGCAGACGCTTAACCCCACTGAGCCACCCAGGTGCCCCTGTTGCAATTTTGTTTTACAATCTTTATTTGTGAAGGAATGCAAGAACGTTAAGGGTCAACAAAACTGATTTTGAATGCTGGATGTGCCACTTCCTTGTTGTAAAAAGTTGAGGAAAACTATTTCATCTCTGTGTGTCTCCAGCCATCATCCATAAAATTGGGAGACAGATATCTCCTCTGGCTGTCCTGCGGATTAAATGAGATAGCACATTTATTTACCCAGCAAATATTTATTGAGCATGCATAATTTGGTAAGAATTATATTAAGTGAAAAGGAGACCATGGTAGTTATCAGTGATGAACACAAGATATAGACTTTACCCATGGGCAGTTCACGATATGACAGGAAAGATAAATTACTGAACAAGAAGTCAGAGTAAAGCATTACACATGTTCCAGTCAGGGAAATACAGGGTACTGAGCGAATGCATAATGAGGACTTATTGCAGACATCAGGAATGCCCTTAACACAAAGTCTGTTAGATGTAGAAGGTCCTGAGGGATGGATGGATGTACGTTCCCTTCCTTTTCCAGTGCCGGGACCTCTCCCTCTACTCTCAGTCTCTCCAACAGAGCAAGGTAAGACAACAACAGGATGTTTTTCCTTTTGTCCCCGAAGGATTCAGCAGAGCCTTTAAAGTGCTAATGGCCATGATGACTCACTGAGCAGGAGTGCATGTGTATCTGTTTCCTAAGTGTACATGACAGTGGAATCATTTCTTGCTTGGAGCTTGTCGTAAGCCTGGTGTTGTGCAGAAGAGCTTTTGGGAACTGTTGTTTTAGCACATTGGTCTCTTCATCACACACTGGTGGCCAGAGATAAAATTCACCCTCAAAAACATCTGAGCTGTCAGCATGTTCAGATTTTCCTGAGCATTTCACAGGGACATTTTGGCTATGTGCATTCCAGATCATTTCTCTTCTAAAAGAGAGATCAATCTCTCCAAGCAGTGTTGAGGTACATATACACATCTACATACAGTAGTTGAAGGAAGATTAAAAATAATCTAAAAAAACTTTAAAAAATTAAAAATTTCACTTGAGAAAATTAAGAAAAAATTAAGAAAATTAAGAAAAAATTCAATTGAGAAATTAAAAATTTCACTTGCATTTCATCAAGATTCAACAATTATCAAGATATTGCCACATTGCTTTATGTATCTCTCTTCTTTGCTGAAATATTTTAAAGTAAATTCCAAATACCATGTCATTTTACTCCTATTTTCTTTGATAGACATCCTTAAAATACACAAACCTTTTCTTACATAACAATGAACAATTATCCCACCATCCCACCGGTAACAACAATGACAATTTGTAGGTGTCCTTTAAAAGGAATGAAGTGTTGGGGAAGACCCAGCAATCCCAATTCCAGAATTAGGTCTAATGTTACCCTCCAGCTGGGATATGGGCTGTGGCTTTCTCACATATCTTCTGCCTGTGAAAAATCACTCTTGAAAGCCCAGCAGAGCCTCAGTCTCCCCTCCATCTATCACAGCTTTGGAATGAAGGAGTTGCTTAGCAACTGTGGGCCAAACTGTGGCAGTTTGGGGAAGTATATTCTGCGTCTGCAAGAAAGAGAGGTCCCAGAAGGCAAGCACCGTTTTTATAATGGAACAAATATGGGGAACAAATTGCGTTCTTTTTAAAAAAAAATTTTACAATTTGAGTATAGTTGACACAATGTTACATTAGTTCCAGGTTACAGCATAATAATTCAACTTCTCCAAACACGATGCTCTGCTAACCACGGGTGTGCCGAGTGTCTGTCCCCATCCAACGCTATTACAATACCATGGACTATAATCTGTGTGCTGTGTTTAAGTGGGCCATCCTGTGGATCCTCGGGGTGACAAAGTGGGGGAGGGCCATAAACTGGCCAGCCACTGCTATCGCAGCCCATGCAATTTGTCTTTACATTTTGCTCTTGCATTTATGATTCCATGGTGCTCCGAGATCCTATGGCTCCACAGAGGTTAGGAAGCCACTGGTCTGGTAGGTGACTATCAGACTGTTGGCTCAGGCAGCTCTTGTTTCCCTTCACAGAACAGCAGAGAGACTAGGACATAGGTCCCTTTCCCCCCTCTATGGTTGGCTGCCCAAACATTTGGTAGCCCCTCTGATGATCAGACCAGTTTTCTACTACATGGCCCCATCCCAATACAAACATGTGACTGGGTTCCCAACTTGAAATCTATACCCTGAGGAATCCCAGCTTCTCATCTTTCAGCAGGAGGGGAGAGTGTAACCGAGTGTTGCCCAGCTGTAAACCTCTCACTGGAGCAGGACCCATGATCCATCATCCCATTGAACAGACAGCTGAATACGCCTGTTAAAAAATGCCCAAAGTGCTTACTGTCTGGAGCGAACAGGAAAATCATGGCTTACGCACATGCACGTGTGCACACACACACACACACACACACACACACTGATAGTTTCTTCTGTTATTTACCTTAACAATGCAGCCCAACATAATTAGTGTAAACTACTGAGGGTTCCTGGTTATATTTAGTGAATGGATTCCATTTAAGGAGCAAGTAGCTAATGATCTGAACCACAGACTGCTATCACAGCAGCCCTAATAAGCTGGAAATCACAAGGAGAAGAAGCACTGAACACTCGCCTGGTGGGGGAGTGATTGAACTTTGAAATGCACTGACAGTTTCTGCTTGGTATCCTTAACTGTTTTACACAGGGATGCTCTGAAATCAAGAGACCAAAAGTGAACTTTGGCCCTTTTTTGATTAATCCATCCATTTTTTTATGGTCATCTACTGGCTGTGGGCTTCCCTGGGTTCAGGCCAAAAGTGGTCAGCAGAGCCCTGAGAGAACTCAGAAAAGGATCACTGGGCTCAATGGCGAGGAAGAGACTGGCTCACACTGTCATGCTCAGACACCAAGTTTGGAAAACAGTAAAGTGTCAGTGCCAGGAAGGAGCACGGAGTTCTGAAGAATGGAGAGTTGAAGGAATCACCTGGTATGCAGGCCCTATCACACTACAGGTGGAATGTGGACAAAGGAAATGTGGGTACAGCCAAGCCACAGAAAGCCACAGAGCTGGCAAGGAGCCCAGGACCAGAAGACTTTCGTCTAAGACACAGAGCGAAGCTTTGGGGTCAAGCTACAGTTGAATTCAAACTCTTAATGCCTCCTCATTTGGGGTAATCTTTGAACATTCTCAACCTCTGCTTTTTACCTGTAGAAGAGGGAACCAATACTGTCCATCCTATAAAATTGGTGTACCAAGTCAAAGTGATAACGTTGAAAAGAGAAAAGCACATCACGGGGCTTGGCACGGAAGACATGCTCAGTGTCTGGTGACTGCCTTGGTTGCTGCCATTGTCATCACAGTGCCTGTTCCATGGCTTGACCAGACATGAAGCATCTGTCTCAGCATTACCGTGTCCCTGCCCTTTAAAGGAGAAGTGATGTGGCTTCTAATGCTATGCTGGGTGTCTTCTTCGGTCACTGGTTGGATATTCTGACTTTATAGCCAGACTCTTTTTGAACATTTTGGGTAACGTTTTGTCCTACACCAGGATAGAATATGGGATGACATTTTCAAATTCAGTGTCTTTGTGGTGGTAACACCCCCAGGAAGAGCCAGTATCAGTTTCGCATGTACATTTAGGGCAAGTGTCTTTGTGAACTGACATTCAGGGAGAATGACGTGTCAGTCTCTGCAGCATGCAGATGTATTTAATTCTCAGATCACTTAAAGGAGATTATTACATGCTCCCTTTTACAGGAGAGGAACTAAGGCCCCTTGCTCACAGCTATAATAATCAACATTGGTCGTTCACAGATGCTCTAAATATTTTGTCTCCCTTCACAGTTTGAATGAGCTATTTTGTAAATTCTGCCTTTCTAACGGATCGTAATACCACCATTACCACCACCCCCTTCCATTTCCAACTTCCCTTGCTCCAGGGTGCAGACACGCAACTTCGATTCTAGCAGTCCGATGTGAGCCATCTGGGCAACCAGGAAGGTATGGGGCACCCACTTTGTGGTGGGAGGAGAGTCAGAGGTGATGTGGTTGTGGGTTCAGGCGGCAGCAACTTTCTAACTGGAACCATAATGGCTCTGGGTGGCATTTCTCAAAGTTTAGCCTAGGATGTGTTGACCTTGCCTTTCCAAAGAGTACCCAATTTTTCCAAAATTCCGGAAAAATCTCCCCACTGTCTACAACTGAGAACCTTGACTGAGAATCTGATTTGGGCCCTTATCTTTATTACTCTAAAATGTGTTACAATGGAGAAAAATCAGTGACTGCAGCCCATGTCCTCCTTCTCCGGCTGTGCTGCTGGACTTCTGTGCAGACGGGGGTGGAGCCGAGCCCAGCAGTCTCGCCACTCTCCACCTCCTCAGCCTGGTGACAGCATGCAGCATGGAGAAGCCCACGCTGAGCCGGCTCACCAGCATCTCCTATCCCTTTCCTGGTATTTAGGTTCCTATGTTTAGTAAAACCCAAAAGGGGCACCCGAGTGGCTCCATTGGTTAAGCATCTGCCTTTGGCTCAGGTCATGATCTGAGGGTCCTGGGGTAGAGCCCCACATTGGGCTCCCTGCTCAGTGGGGAGTCTGCTTCTCCCTCTGTCCCTGCCCCTGCTCGTGTTCTCTCCCTTTCTCTCTCTCTCTCAAATGAATGAATAAAATCTTAAAAAAAAAAAACAAAAACAAAGAAACTTTAGGGTTCCAGGGCTGATCAGTATAGCAGTTTATACCACACTGTGATCCCTCGTCTTGCTTTTCAGGAACACTGAACCCCATTAACTACCATGACCTCTTTCTGTGAGTTTGGACATCCTTTCATGGCTCACTGGCCGCTCTGGTCCTAGCCTCATCATCTGCTTTAGGGCCAAGCACAGCTCTGAGCCAAGGAGAAACCCTTGCAGGGATTTCCTGAGTGAGCCTTTATTTACTATAAGCTGGTTGACCCCTTTGGGAGCCCAAGTTTTCTAGGGCCATTTGTTGGTGTCTCTTTAGCTCTTCTTCTGTATCTAGCTTGTTAGTAGTATATTTATTGATTGGAGAAAGTCTGTGATCTCCGTTCCCTCCATGACCTCTCAGCTGTGTAGCCAGTCCCGATGCCCTTCACTGAAAGTGTCTGCCACGTCTGTCTGTCGCTCGGAGGAGTGCCAGGTGTGGAAACAAGTTGGTGTGCAAAATAGAGGAAAACAGCCCTTTCTCTGAGTAATCCCTTAAAAATTTTCCAATTTACCTATCAATTTTTAGCCTATTCAGATTTCTACTTATTGTGTCAATTTTTTCATTTTATAGTCTTATGGGAAATTATCCTTTTCAATGAGTTTTTCAATGGCAGAATTTTACAAGTATGCAGGGTATTCCTTATAATTTAAAGCAGTCTTTTGTAATGGCTAGCTATATCTCTATCCTTCTTTCGGCTTTTGTTGATTTCGGCTTTTCTTTCTTTGTCTCAATTCGTCCCAACACAAGGTTGTCCTTTTCATTAGTGTTTCCAGAGAACCAGGTTTTAGATTTATTAATTTTAGTATTTTTCTATTTGTTTATGTGTACTTTGTTATATCATTAGTCTGTGTTGTTTTCCTTTTTCTTCCCCCTAAGATTTTTAAGTGGAATGCTTAGCATCATTATTTCTGCTTCTATATTGCAACAGAATCATCTAATGTTCTAATTTGACAAATGTGGTCCGCTGGGTCACGATCCTGTAAGTTTTCCTATTTTAAATTTTCAAAATTATCTTCCAACGTTGCAGTTACTGGGCTCTGCTTTCCTTTCTCATCTATATTATACAGTACAGCATGCAAGTGAAAAGTTAAAAGGGGACCTTGAGGCGCCTGGGTGGCCCAGTGGGTTAAGCGTCTGCCTCTTGATCTCAGCTCAGGTCATGATCTCAGGGTCATGAAATGGAGCCCGGTGTTGTCCTCTGTGCTCAGGGAGGAGTCTGGTGAGATTCTCTCTCTCCCTCTGCCCCTCCTGCTCTCTCCTGCTTGTGTGTATTTGAGGTCTCTGTCTCTAAATAAATAAATAAATAAATAAATAAATAAATAAGTAAATAAAATCTTTAAAAAGTAAGTTAAAAGGGAGTTTTATCATAAGATTGGCTGGGTTGGAAACCCAATTCCTGTACTAACTCACCTAGCATGTGACCTTCTTCAGAGCTCTGTGGTGAAGACTGTGTAGATAATGTGTATAGGTTTTCTTCAGCCATTCTATGTATGTTCATAGCAAAGTTCCTTTGGGCACACTCCAGGGTCTGAGTATTTAGGGTGGTGGGTGAATTGGCCACAGGCGGGGCGTCTGGGTGGGGGCATTGCAGCACTTCATTCAGTGCCTTGCTCCTGCGTCCAGAGCCACTGTCCTGGGCTCTTCTGTGGGTTTCCTACTTATTGGGCTGCCCTCCCCCTACCTGGGAAACTCCCTTTCTTTCCATGTTCCTAGTAGTCACCCCATCAAGCAGCACACATCTTTGTAATCGTTTTTTCTTGTATCTAATCTTTTTGTTGTGTGGGCCCTGTTTTCTTTATACTTAGTAAAGGTTGGAGCATAAATATTCTGTTTGTAACAATTAAAGTGATTGTTTGAAGGCCACAAGGAGCATTCTCATGTAATCATCCAGATGTAGTGAAATGCAGTATTTTAAACTCTTGATGGCATATGAAAAATTCTTGCAGTTTGGCTTCTTTCTGTCACTTCTCCTTTTCTGTTCTTTAGTAATTTAGTCTATGACTTCAGTTGTTCCATTGTTAATATAAGTTTGTCTAGAAATTAGTATAGTATATTTACTAATATATATTATATTAGCAAAACCCCTTGCCCTCTGTTTATGCTTATCTTGGTTTTGTTCTCTATTAGATACTGTTTTTTTAAGTTTTTATTCATTTATTTGAGAGAGAGAGTATGCTTGAACAGGGGGAAGGGGCAAAGGGAGAGGGAGAAGCAGACTCCCCACTGAGCAGGGAGCCTGATCCCAAGGACCCTGGGATTGTGACCTGAGCCAAAGGCAGATGCTTAACCCACTGAGCAGTACCCTGTATTAGATACTTTCTTTACCTACTTATCAAATAGTTGCTGAAGCAACAGTGCTTTAATTCAGCTCTTAGTCTTCTGGATAAAGCCTTATTCTTTCAATTGGTGGGATAATCAGTGGACATATTTCCGAGGTTTTATGTGGCAACTTGCCTCTCTGTAAGCTTTACTGATCCATGGTCATTTGAGGCAGTGTAGACCTTGGGTCAGTCTTTACAAGTTTTCTGAAAATGAAATTAGATCTGTCATAAATTATCATGTCCCCATCCCCTTCCACCCCTCGTTGATTAAAAAAAAAAGTTGCATTCCTATTACTGAAAAGTCCCTCATGCAGCCTGAGACCCATGACACCACCAGGCAGGAGTGTTACTCTTTTACTGGAACAGAGGGGGTTAGTGGGCTGTCACTGTTGTTTCTTGCCAGGGCCTCTGGAGTCTGGCCGTCTAATTATAACATGGAAGGAGAGCCTATAAGGTCTGCTTCAAGCCCCTCTGCTTAGGAATCAGATTGCTTGAGTTTTGCTTTCCTGTCAAAAAGAAGGAGAGAGGCGCCTGGGTAGCTCAGTTGGTTAAGTATCTGACTCTTGGCTTTGGCTCATGTCTTGATCTCAGGGTCATGAGATCAAGTCCCACATCAGGCTCCACACTCAGCAGGGTGTATGCTGGAGATTCTCTCTCTCTCTCTCCCCCTCTCCCTCTGTTCCTTCCCTTGTACACATGCATACAAGCTCTCTCTCTCTCAAAATAAATAAATAAATCTTAAAAAAAAAAGAGAGAGAAACTTTCACTTCATGCCCCAATGATAGCTTCATGATTGGAGGACATCTGTATCCCATTTTATTTCATTCTTCTCTGTGAAGGTGTTAAAGGTTTGAACCATATTCTGCCCAGTTCCCCCATTCCGCATAGAACCCGTGGGTCCCCGGGTCCCTGGGTTGTGCCAATAGAGACTCAGCAGCAAAGTCTCGGCAACTCTGCTCTCCCCTGCTCCTGTCACCAAAAAAGAATCACCAGTTTGGACGTTCTTTCAAATAAGTAATGAATCCATCTTTTGGTAGAGGACAGAAATGCTGCACATATGTGGACATTAATGGACGCCAATTTTGAATGGGAACCAAAGGGCAGTGATGTCTTTTGGTTGTTTTTTCCTTGGGAGGGGATGTTGTCCAAATACTGGCACACCATAAATAATCTCCCAACTCAGTGGTTCTGTAACTTCTGTGGGTACCAGCCTCACCTGGGAAACTAGGAGCCATACGGAGACGCAGGGTCAAGCCAGGAAATGGACCTGGGCTGCTGTGTTCTTTATGAGCTCTTCAGATGGTAGCGATACACCCCAACTCTGAGAACTGCTGCCCCAAATTGGAAGGATGTCCCATTCTCTCTTTCACAGCTCTCTGATGAATTTCACCTTTCCTGAACACCACCATGACCTATCTTCTCAGCTGTCTTGAGAACCCCCAAAGAGACTCTAAACCTATTATTTTCCTGCCCCAAACACACTGAAAAGTTTATTTGAACCTGATGAATCTGATTCATCTGCATGAAAGATTTTTCAGTGCTTTTCCAGATGGAATGGCTGAGCCTTGTTCTTGTGTCCTCTGTCTAGATCTGCTCCCTGCTGCTCTGTTTTGCTGCTGGCATGGGCTCCCCCACAACACCTGTGACTCTGTGGAGACTTTGCTGCCCTTATTGAAAACTTATTTTCTTTCTCTTTCACAATTTTTGTTTCCTTTAAGTGCTACACCAATGATATGATTATTTGTAACATTCTATCCCCACAGTCTGTCTCAGACCAATGGTTAGAAGGATGCTTTTAACATCTAAGTTCCCTCAAATCCTCCAGTGACTGCACTTGGTAAACTAAAACCTGACCCATGGCTTTAGCGTAATCTGGTTCCTGGTGTATTTCTGTGTTTACCCATTCGACACTCTCCCCCTTGTTGTAGAGAATACTCTGGTGTGTCCCCTCTGCCAGACTGAAAGAACTGTTTCCTGCAGCCTCCAGGCCCCTGTGGAAATTACCCACCAATGGATAAAGCTGCTTTTCGCAAGGCCAGGCCCTCTTCCTGGGGCAGCCTGCATCTGATGACTGGTGGACACATGGGCAGAGAGCCTGGCAATTCTGTAGGGCTGTCCCAGCTTGTGAGCTCCCTGAGGGGCCTTCTGAGTTCTCTGTCAAGATCACATCGTGGTCCTACCTCTCCCTTTGTTTAATCCTTCTTTCTTCCCTTTTCATTTATATGTGTTGATCCTGAGCACAAGCCCTGCAATACACTTCCTACATGATCACCTCATTCTCAAAGTCCACTCCTAGGGATCCCCAGTCTATAACCCACGGTCACTTCCCTCAAGCTCCTTGGCCCTCTTCCTTGGCTCAAACAGTACCAACTCTGATAGCACCTCAGGGCCTTTGCATAGGATCTTTCTTCTGCCATATTACTCTTGCCTTTGCATATCTAGATGGCTTGCTTTGTTACTTCTGCTCTGTGATCAAATGCCATCTCATCAAGCAGGGCTTTGTGGCATCCCTGTATAAAATGAAAACCCATTCCTCATTACCTTATCCTATTTTCCACACCACTCCTTATGGCCACCTGACAAAAATACTTCTGTTTACTATGTCTTCTTCTACCAGCGTGTGTGTTCCATGGGAATATTTTGTTTATTATTCTGTCCCCACTGTCTGGCACAGAGTAGGAACTGAATAAATATGTGTTGAAAGAATAAATAAATGAGTGGATTCTATCTGCTTTCTTGCTCTAAGCCTACAAGTACTTTTCTCCCCACCATGCCTCCTCCTGTTTGGTTGTAGTTGGGTGGCTGGAATTTCCAACTAGAAAGAGCACGTACTGAAATATATTCTTGACCAGATGATTTAGTGAGGAGGGGGGAAAAAGATAGGATTCTTGGAAGAATGCCTGGAAAAAAACCCTTTTTCCCAAGGGGAAATGAAGAATAAATAGTCTTCTGGCTTCTTCTTCTTTCTTTTAAAAATTTTTCCTTTGCTGTATTTGAGCTGCCACATTTCAAAGCTTTGGACACTGACCTCTGTGTCTACAGCCCTTTGCCTTTAGCCTCATCACTGTCTGTTGTACGTGAATTACAAGGGCAAGTGCTGAGCTGCTGAGCTGTCACTCGTGGTCATCAGCACCTCTTTGCTTGGCCATACATTAGACGTCCTCATTCCTGAGGACCGGTTAGTGACTGATGAGTCTCCCCAATTCATTCAGCCACTGACTTCATACTTAGATATTTCCCTTATGTATTAAAATCTTCCTTTATTAAAAAAAATCAGACATAGTCCTTGTACACAATATTTCAATTAAGAGAAGCAACAGTGGGTAAGTCCTAAACTCACCCTCATCCTATGTTTAACAAATACTTTTTTTTTTCCATGCATAGGAATATGAGATCTGAACATTCCTTTCCCATTGTGGGCATGTTACAGTTTGAAAGAAGCCACTCACGTATCCATCTAATTTCCGGAAGATCTTGATTGTGAAGGGCTGTTTGTAGATCCCGTCAGAGGTGGCCAGGTAAATGAACAGTGACTGATTCAATTAACTGATAAGAATCTATTAGCACAGATCCAAACCGTCTTGTTTGAACACAGAGCATTATGTACAGGGAACAACCAGGGTGACTGTCATTTCCGTCTTGGTGAAATATGAAGATCCCATGTGTGTCACAGCCCAGAAGGTGGCGACATACACATTTGAGGGATGATGGATTTTTAAGTGCAGATGGGCCCCATGCAGGTAGCAGTTAGTGAGAAATTGCTCTAATTGGATGGTTTTAAGAGCAGAACCCGCCCTCTTTGTGTCCAGCAGGCATTCCCCTATGAAGAGGTCAAGGGCACTCTCAGTCTGCATATTTTCCTCCACTGTTGAGCACAGTGGACAGAACGTGGGCATGGCAGCTGGAGGACTTACTTTGAAACCCTGGCTTTGCCATTTATGGTCTGTGTGGCCCTGAGCATGGTACTTAACCTTGGTTTCGCTCAGTATAATTTAGGACGAATAAGAATTCTGTCTTCAGGCTCTGAGGATGAAATGAAAGAAGGTGTGCTAAGTGTGATACGTATGGTTAGGTCTGTGCATATGCCCATCCTCTTTGCTTGCACTAGGAAAGGGTACTGTTCTGGGGGGCTGCAGCCCTTCAGCCTGTGGGTGTGGGGTAGGTGGAGAGCCTTCTAGAGCACAGCCCCCACCAGCCCCTGCCTGGGCTAAGGGCCTCTGAGGCCTCACTTCTTCCCTCCTCCCACCTCACCTGGGGACCTGTGAACCTAGTGTTCCTTGAAGTGGTTCCTCTTAGGTGACTGAACACGGTGAGTCGTACCTCCCAGAAGAGGAGAAGGGTGTCATGTTACTTCATCACAGGGAGATGAAAGAGAGGTAACCAGGACAATTTGAGACTTATAGCCTGAAAGTATACAATACTTAAGCTGCAGAGCCAGACTGGAAAGAAAAAAGAAACACGTATAAATTTAACAAAGAATTCTTGGAGTTCTGAACTGGAAGCTTAGCCCCCAAAGCAGGAAATTCAACCTGCTTGGGAAATTGGATTTGGTAACCTTTGGGATGTTGAAATTCCTGGATGACTTAACAGGGTGTCTAGAACGTGGGTTCCTGTGAATGATGACTTGGAGCCCTGCAGCGCCAGCAGTGGGGACACGTTGCTATGGAAACCCTGAAGCTGGAAGTTCCTCCATGCCTAGGAGAGGCTGTCAATTAGATCTATGCACTTGGGGAGTCTAATGAAAACAGACACTTGTCATTTTTCCAGCAGCCATCTAACATTATATACATTTAAAATATGTCCATGGAAAGAAAAGCCTGCGGTTAAGTTTCGCTGTTTATTCTAAGAGAATTCCCTTGTGTGGCTTTGACGGGGCAGATTTTTTTCCCTCTCCATCTACATTAAAGGAAAAAAGTGGGGCCCTCCAGTGTTGAGCAGAAACACAATTAGGAGAGTCACTTATGGTGGTTCATTTGAGGCTATTGGAGGGAGCCTCCTTCCTACAACCTTATCTACATCCCAGTGAGGGGGCTGGTCCGATGGGGCCTCCTCTTCAGATTTCCCTGCTCCTTCTGGGTTCCAGGGCTCTTTGGAATTATGAACCCACACTGACTGAGGGATAGGTACTTTTCTTTTAATGGGGTAGCTCAGAAAAGAAACCTTCATTAGACATCACTTTCTTTAAATGTCAGATGCTGAGGAATGAAGAATCATAGTTTTTGCTTAGACTGACTTGCCATCTGAGGCCAACTGCTGGGATCTGACTCTCTGTGAGAACACAAATCAATAGCACAGAAACCACAGTCAGAAGAAGAGCTGGTTCCAAGATTGGCTGTTACTATTTGTTTTCAGTTGAAAGCGCTTGTATATGTATTTGCTTATTTTTACCCGAGCATGCTATTTTTGAGTTGCAATTGACAGAAAAAACACTTATCCCTCTTATCATGGGCATCATTAATAGCAAGATAGGAATGAGTTTTTTTCAAATTGGGCTGGGAACTGAGGCCCCAATGGCTGTGAACCATGTCAGGTGCCTACAAAGAGCCGGAAGGGCATATTAATCGAGTCTGTCTTTGCCTCACCCCTTATACAGCCCAATGACAGCTGAAAACTGAATTCTCCACATTAAGAATAAAGACTGGTGCCTCCTTGACTTCTAAGTTTGGGGCATCCTACTCTTTTTACTTTTTTTTAGATGTCAAATCATAAGTAGGTCAACAGAAACCAGTGTTGTTAGTTCTCCGGTGAAGTTTGGTTTCATAAGAATGTAGCAAACTTGACTACATTTGGTTTTCAGCAATATTTGAAAATTGCATTCTATGCTCGGGATCTGATTGCATGTGATAATTATCACATCTCTGCTTGTGGCAAAGAAACTAACAATATTGATATGGAAAGACACAGATACTACTTGGCCTCACTGATGGAAGTGGGGGGGGCACTAATTATACATATCCCCGAAGTAATATAATATGTGGCCTTGTATAAAGATTATGCTAAGAAACCCCTTCTTGGTATGCTTGCAGTAATGGTGGTAATTAGTACAATAAAAACAGGAAATAGCAAACCCAAGTCAGATATCTGTGCCCACAGCTCTCTCTTCTAATAGCCTTTACTATCGGACACTGCAGATAGGTGGCTGGCAGCATGATCACGCACATCGAATACATTGAAGCAGGAAATGTACCACAGTGTTTAGGACATTAGACTGAACGTGGGCTCTACCGTTAATTGACTCTATAATCTTGGGAGGGTCACTCACCTGGTCTGGTTCTCAGAGAGTTGATCTAATTGAGCACGTTTCCTTGATTCTTCGAGGGTAAAGCCTGCCATGTAGCCTTTAGGAGCTGAGCTAATGTTTCCTTCCTGGATGGGCAGGGAAGACCCCACTCCCATAGCAGCAGGAGTCCTGCTCCAGCTTCCCAGCCTAACCACAAGGACATGTGAGGACAAGAACACTCGTCCTGCTTCGCCGCCGCATCAGCAGAGTCTAAACACGCCCCTTGCTCAAACAGCAACAGTTGCCCAGGTAGTGCACTCACCAACACACTCTTACATTTTCTTGCTTGAAAAAAAGAGAAACGTTGCCCTGTTGTGGGTATTTTAGTTAGTAGTTATAAGATTGTAATGTTGCGGCAACATGATAATAGCTTGGATTCTCTTAAATTTTGAGGTTTACTCCTTGATAGGGTAGCATTAAATCAGAACTTTGAAAAGAACAAAGGTGTGGTCATCTTCTCTATCAACTCTGTTAATGACAATCATTTTATAGAGAAAGTGCTCCTCTCTGGGTAGGGCCTCCTCTGACTCCATGCTCTCTGCCAGCAGAAGGTGAAATTATAATTACAAACTTGATCTTGGCTGTGACCCCTGAATTGGCCCTTTGAAGGAACTTGGATTATGTCTGAGTCTGTTATCTCTGCGAGGAGACAAGCTGTCTTCAGAATTGCTTTTGGGGCCCCAGCATGTCATTGTGAAATTGCAGTTAGTAATCTTGCCAATGTTTTTCAGATTTGGTGCAGATAAGCTTGAACACATCTGGTTCCCTAGTTTCTAATGTTATTTGGGGAATTGGATGATTTAAAGCACTTATTTTCTTTAACTCAATTCTCATCATAATCCATCAACATCACATACTTTTATTCTCCATTTCACTTTTATATGATCCTATTAGTTGGGAGTAACTCAAGTGATATTTTTCTTCACTATGGCCCTATCTCCTCTTTGCCTTTGCCAGAACTCAGGGACTGTATACCTTTTCCTAAATCAGAATTCAGCCATCCTCTGACAAACAATTTTTGTAACCCTGATTTTCTTCTTTGTGTTTTGCTAGGGATGGAAGGAAGGCAGTTCGTTCTGCTCCATGCAAATGACATTTACAACAATGTCCTCAAATCAGAGACCTGAAATGCCTCTCTTGGATTATTGAGGCAATCAGCTGCACTCCATGGTGTCTTTGTGCTGCTCATGAAAGTGGAAGTGGGTTTGGGGATTGACAGTGTGTCAAGCTTCCAGGCACCAAGGAGCACGGCCGTGTTTTGACTCCTGTGGGTGACTCAGCAGAAGTATGATCCAGGATGTGCAAGAGGCATCATTCTTGGAGATGGGGCCATCTTAATTAGGCTTCCAGGTGAAACTGACATTCCCTGTTGTCAAGGAGCCAGAGGCGCTGAGTGAGTTTATCCCCGGATGCTGGCCTTCTTTGGGGGCCTTTCTGCCTTTCCTGAATTGTTTGTATCTAGATTGGAGTGCAAATATAGTCTTTCCATCAAGGTCATATAAGGAATGCAGATTCCTCCTGTATGGCTTTTTTTCCTTCTGCCATAGCAGTTGAGAGAAATATGATAATCAAAGTACCAGTTGTTTAGTTCAATTTGACAGAATGCTCATTGAGAGTCTGTTGCGCTGGGATTAGTTAGATGAAGAAGTGATAAGACAGTCCCTGCTCATGAGGTGTCATAACTTGAGTGGATTGAATGTGGAACGTGCTGGATGAAGTGACATTGTCAGTGGGGAAGGGGAGGGAGTTGGGGCTGATTATGGAAATGAACCAGCTCTGGAATTTTCCTCTCTAAACAGGTGGCCAGCATTGTAATATACTGCATGAAAGGAGTTCCTAGTACCTTGTATTTAGTAGCTGAAGGAATGTGACTCTGGGCCAGGCTAATTCTTGAAATTCTATGGATGAAGAACCTTGAGCTACATGCTTTGTCAGTGCAGACATGGACCTTATTACTGGTCGGGGGTAGCAAGTCAGGACTCTGAATCCTGAAGCAAGAGCCAGTGTGGGTGAAGCATGCTGCCGGAGTCCTGTCCACAGAAACAGGAGTTGAGGCATCGCTACGTTCCCCACGTTGTACTGATCACCCCTATTTGCCTTTGTATCCTTACTTCCCTTGGCTTTTGGGACACCAAACAGCTTGGTTTTTCTTCTAACTCACCAACCACTCTTCCCAGTCTCCTTTCCTACTTCATCCTCCTTTTCCGGCCTCTTAATGCTGAATGCCGCTGGGCTCAGAGCTTGATCCCCTCTCTACTGACACCCCTTTACCAGTCTCTTGGCGCTGAATAGCACCTATATCTGAACAACGTTTAAATGTACACTTCTAGCTGAGGTCTCTGTTCTAAACTTCAGATTTGCTTATCCATTAGTCTACTCAACATCTCCACTTGGGCGTCTCAGACTCCACAGGTCCAGCATGAGCCTTTCCACCTGCTCCTTCTGCAGTCTCCCACATCTCAGCTGATGGCAGATCCAGTCTTCAGGCTGCTCAGGAAAAGAAGCCTTGAGCCATTACAGTCCTTCTCTTGCTCTCACATATGAAATCCACTCTGCTAGGAAGTGCTGTTGGCTTTGACCTTCAGAACCTATCCAGGGACAATGCTTTTTCCACCTCCTCTGCTACCCTGGGGCTCGAGACTTCCGTATCTCATTAACATCCTGGAGGACACTAATAATTTTCTAACCGCTTCTCGCCCTGCCGCTCTCCCGCGTGACTTTCAGCACAGTAGCCAGAATGAGCCATGTAATGTCTAAGCCAGACCATGCCACTCGTTGTAAACCCTGCAAAGTCTACATTCACGGTAAAAGCCAGGGTCACGTGAAGATCTACACGGTGCAGCCTCAGTGACTTCTCGGACCTCATCTACTGAGGCCCTATGCACAGGGGCTCCACTCCACACTTCTGGGCCTCTGAGCACCCAGACAGCCTCCTCCTAGTCTCCACACTGGCTGCCTCCTCTGCTTTCCTCCCGTTGTCTGTGTACTTTCCTTCCTCACATCCTTTTAGTCTTTACTCAGTTGTCACTTTCTCAATGTGGCCTGCTTAAATCTCCCTATTTTATTTTTTATGTTTTTTAAAAAGTTTTATTTATTTGAGAAAGAGTGAGAGAAAGAGAGCAGGAGCAGGGGGAAGGGGCAGAAGGAAAAGGAGAAGCAGACTCCCCACTGAGCAGGGAGCCCAACAGGGGCTCCATCCCAGGACCCTGGGATCATGACCTGAGCCAAAGGCAGATGCTTAACAGACTGAGCCACCCAGGTGCCCCAGATCACCCTATTTTAATTTGAAATCTGCACCATCTTCCTTTAGCAGGCATTCCTGACCCCTAGTTAACTTGCTCAGTACTTTTTTTTTTTTTTAATAATAGAAATTATCGCCTTCTAATTTACTATGGTTTCACTTGCTTACTATGTTTGTTGTTTCTCTTCCCTGGATCCTCTCCTCCATACACATGCTAGAATGTAAGGTCCCTGCAGGTGGGGGAGGTTTATTTGCTTTGTTCACTGCTGTATCACAAGTACATTGAAAAGTGTCTGGGAAATGGCGGGCACTCAGGAAGTTTGTTCAATGAATGAATCCAGAAGTTCCATGCCTTCTCTATATCACTTTCAAATACTGGAAGGTTCAGAGTTTTAATTTGAAAGGGAATGGCCAGTGGATTCTTAACCCACTTGTTGGTTTTGCTCAGCTCTGTCACATTCTACTGTAGAACTTAGATATAATTTAAAAATAGCATCATCATTTCCCCCACTTTGATAAAGAGATACCCAGGTATTTTGGGAAGCCTCTGACTCCTGGTGATGAAGTGGCTCGCACCACACTTTGGTCTTCTCTGGAGTTCCTGGGTGTATCCTTCTCCCCGTTAGCCATCAGCTACTGCAGCACTGACATGCTAGGTTCGGGGTATTTGAGATAACTGACTCTATCACTGAGATATGCCAGTTGACTAAGCCACCTGAAGTCATAGCAGCTGTCTTTGCTGGCATTATCAGTGCCATGAAAGCATTGCTTTTATCACATCTTTCATTTTGAAGACTCGTGTGTGTGCATCTTTATCCTTGCAAAACAGAATCACGTCCTTTGTCCATTTCTTCTTGGAGAATATTAAACAGGCGTGTACTTCTGGGTTGAAATCATCAAATCCATATTTTTTTCAACAAAAAATCCAGATCAGGAAATAATATTAACCTCAGCCCTTCTCTAAGAATATAGCAAAATGAGGGTTGGTGTTGAAGTGCAAATTCTTGCATGATGCATTAACACTTTAGGGGGCGCTCTAGCCGGGACTTCAGACCTACGGAGCTTTCCAGTATATTTCGATTTTGATGCTGTCAGATGCCTTTAGTAATTTTTTAGCTCTTTGGCAAAAGGAAGATGATTGATTCTGATAGTTATCCTCTACACCAGACTCTGCTCTAGCTCTTTCTACCCTTCTGGAGTAAAGAAAGACAGAAAAATGCATTGGTGGTGCCTCCACCCAATGACTGAAAGGGGAGGTAAAAAAGCATGCCACCCTCCTGAACTCACGTTCTGCTTTTCCTGCAAAAACGTTCCTGTGATTCCTAGCAATTCTCTCGAGACTGAAGGATAAAGATTGCATTGTAGATGTAATAGTCTAAATTAGTAAAATTGACAAGAAAATACTTATCTCTCTATATTGAATGACAGAAAAACACAACTTAGGGAATTTGTCACTTATGATTGAATAGAATTACATTTTAGTCTTACCTATTTGTCTCAACCTGATTAGTCCATGGGCAGGTTTTTGTTTAGTTTCCTGGATCATGAATATTCTGAATTCTTAGCTTTTCTTATCAGCAAAGAAAAGCAATTTATAACATGGGGTCTGAACAAACAAAGGACTTTAGACTCTACAATTTTCCTGCTATAGAAGCTGATTCTCTGCTGAGAAAGCAAACTCATTATTTTTTATTTCATATTTTCCTTGATCAAAGGGAGGACGTTTTATTATTTTATTTCCTGATTTTTTTATTATGTCCTAATTTTTTTAAGGAAAGGAAAGCTTGCATTTTTAAATTCCATAATAGTAATTATAAGACACTTTTTCTACCTATATGTATCTCCTAAAATAATCATTTACACAAACAACTACCTCTTCTAAAAGAACACAAGTATCTGTCTGGCATTCTTCCATTATAATTACTACACATATGTGAAGAACCAATGCATCCTTTGCAAGTTAGCAGTTTCATCTAATAGTAAGGATGCACATGTCCTATCATGTGGTGGTATTTGTGTTGAAAATGGACCAAAAGTTTGTTCTGATTCTCCGTGAGCACAATATATTTGTCCTTAAGTCTGCGTTAATCACAAGTCTTATCAATAAATAGTGTAGTTTGTACCTTTTGTTTCTTATGTGGAATACAGCTTTGAAAAATGCCTCTTTTCTTTTGGGTTCTTACATGACATAAGTGGCTAAATTAATTTGGGGACACTCAGCATTCTTATTGCTATGTTTTCCATAGAAGACATTGCACTTTTGAGACTGAACCCAAGGCATGAATGGTTTTATATCACCACCAGCTGACGTTTGCTCCCAGCAGCATTGTGGTTTTTCTGGGCCCCTGGGGAGCTGGACGAAGGCAAGGAGAGGGGACAGCTGGCCCTGCTTCCTCTTTTCTCACCTTGATGAGCATGTGACCTTGCAATTGCCAGCCTTGCTTAATTTGGTTCATCAATGAGCAGAGTGTAAATGTATTTGTAAAAATGTAAATATTTCCTTCAAAAAAGGGGAGAAGTTTCTCTGTGTATGTATTTGTTAAGAGTGGCAATGTAAGTCCAAAAAAAAAAAAAAAAGAAAGAGAGAAAGGAAAAAGAAATAAAAAGAAAAAGTGGTGAAAACAAGAGTTGGCTTCTTTGTACTTCTGGCTGGGCCCTCCCTGACTTGCAAGTGTCGCTGGAGACGTAGACTCCAAGACCAAGACAAGAGTCCATCATGATAGGCTATGCCTCTTTCTGTCTGGGGCCACTTCTGTTCTTCTGTTAAGGTCCATACGCTTTGCCAAAAATCTTGGAAATTTGTATAGGTGTATGGGTGCATGTATGGGTGTGCTCTCTTCCCACGCATCTATAACCTATTTTGTATGGAATAATGCACTAAGAACTAGGAGTTAATAAGGCTATTGGTTCAATCAGTTCAGATTTCAGATATTCATCATTGTATTTTCTAGTCATATTTTATTTTTTAGGTCTCTGTGCTAAGTCACTGTAGGAGCAAATTCACTAGTACCAGCACATAGAGTTATGTCCCTATTTAAGTTTATTTATATTTACAACATTAGTGTGAATGGTATTACATTTTCAAACTTTTTAATGGTTTTATTGAGATAATTTAATTTATAGTAAACTGCACATATGTAGGGTATACAATTTTATAGGTTACATAGATGTATATATCCATGAAACCACCAATGAAACATTTTACAATCAAGATAGTGAACATATCCGTCCCCCCAAAAGCTACCGTGTGCTTATTGGTAATTCCCTCTTCTGGCTTTTGAATTCCCCATCCCCAGGCAGCCACTGATCTGCTTTCTGTTATTGTCAATTAGTTTGCATTTTCTGGAATTTAAATATAAATGGAATCATATAGGACTTGCTCTTTTTTGTCTGGCTTCTTTCACTCACTATAATAATTTTAGATTCATCTGTGTTGTATGTATTAATTTCTTTCCCATTTTTATGGTTGAGTGGTATTCTATCATATGGACATACACCAATTTCTTTATCCTGTTGATGGACATTCCTACTGTTTCTAGTTGCTGACTGCAACAAATAAAACGATTGATAGCACTAATATCTAAGGCTTTATATGGGCAACTTCTTTAATTTCTCTTGGGTAAATACTTAGGAATCAAATGGTTTGATCATATGGCAGATGTATCTTTTTTTTTTTTAAAGATATTTATTTATTTATTTATTTGACAGAGAGAGAGGGAGAGCACACACAGTAGGGGAGGCAGCAGAGGGAGAGGGAGAAGCAGAGCCAGATGCAGTGTTCGATTCCAGGACCCTGGGATCATGACCTGAGCCGAAGGCAGCCACACCCCTGGTAGATGTATCTTTAACCATGAAACTGCCGATCTGTTTATAGAGTGTTGGTTTGCATTTCTTACCAGCAGTGAATGAGAGGTCCAGTTTCTCCATGTTCTTGACAACAGTTTTTATGGTCTGCCTTTTAATTTTCGAGTTTCTAATAGGTGTATATTGGAATCTTCTTCTGGTTTTTAATTCCTATTTCCTTAATGATCAGTGATGTTGAGCTAATGACTATTGACCAATGTGTATGCATTTTTTTGCTATCATATATTTTCTTGGGTGAGATAGCCACTCAAATGTTTGGCCCATTTTGAATTTTTTAATTATTTCTTTTTTATTGGTTATTCATATATTCTGGATGTATTTTCATTGAGTTTGCTCTGTTGTTCTGTTATCTACTTCATTGATTTCAATTTAATTTGTATTATTTCTTTTCTTTTGTTTACTTTGCTTTCAGTTTGTTCTTTTTCTAGTTGTTAAGATAGAAGCTGTGGTCATTGAATTGAGAACTTTCTTATTTTTAAAATTTCCCTGTTTAGTGATATAAACTCCCCCTTTAGTACTGCCTTAGTTGCATCCCAGAACTTTTGATATGTTGTGTTTTCATCTTCATTTTGTTCAAAATACTAATTTTTCATTTTGATTTCTTCTTTGACCCCTGAATTATTTAGAAGCATGATTCAGAGAGAGAATTCAATGTAAATGGAGAAATAAGTACCCACAGTAAATTTGCTGTGGAGGGCACGTCAGTGTGGGCAGGGAGAGACTGAGCAGAAAGAATGGAGTACAGTTGATCTCAGCAGTGGGAGGCGCCCTGATAAAATCGCTTCCAGAAAGAGGGTTTTACCATAAGCGAGAATATTCAGGAACAGGTCTGAGTCTTTGTAAGTCGGGATGCTGGTTACTGAGGAAGTGAAGCATACAGACTCGAGCAGCAGTACTGGTAAGTCTCCCTTTTTGCAGGTCCCTTGAAAGGGGTAGGTCTCTCTGGGTGGCTCAGTGGTAAAGATGAAGAAGGAAGAAAATAGAGGAAATAAACCAATAAACCATGCTACACAAATGAAAGATCGATGAATCAGAAAATACTCTAACCTCTTAGGATTCAATCCCCCAAGAAATTGTCCTCTCTGTACCAAGAAAGGGAAGGATGCTCTTGAATTAAGAAGCCCAGTGGACTCTGAAAGTTTTAACTCCCTACATAGAGGGAGGTCAATTGTTGACCTAGAAAAAGAGAAGATATTTTATTTATTTTTTATTTTAAAAACATTTTGTTAAAAGATTTTATTTATTTATTTGAGAAGGAGCAAGTGAAGGAGAGAGAGAGAGAGAGAGAGAGCATGAGTGGTGAAGGTAGAGGGAGAAGCAGGTTCTCCGCTGAGCAGGGAGCCCAGCATGGGGCTCGATTCTAGGACCCTGGGTTCATGACTTGAGCTGAAGGCAGATGCTTAACCGACTGAGCCACTCAGGTGCCCCCAAAAATAGAAGACATTTTAAAATGAAAGAAAAGGAAAAGCCACATTCATACAAAACAACTTAAAAAAACCCAGAAAGTCTGAATGCATATTATTAAGCTACTAAAAACATTTCCCTACAATGAAAATGAAACAGGAGAATGGTAACACAACGCTCCAACAGGAATTAAATAGTATGAAAGGCTTTCAGATATGAAAGAACACTGATTCAGAATGAAAATCTTTGACTCAAAATGAAAAACAATTTAAAAACAAAAACAAAAACGAAACGATGGGATTCCAGGGTGGCTCAGTTGGTTAAGCCTCTGCCTCCCGCTCAGGTCATGATCCCAGTGTCCTGGGATCAAGTTCTGCGTGGGGCTCCTTGCTCATCAGGGAGCCTGCTTTTCCCTCTGCCTGCTGCTGCTCTCTCTCTCTCTGAGATAAAGAAATAAATAAAATCTTTTTAAAAAATGAAATGACAATCAAATTTAGGAAATTATTTGAAGGAAAAGGACAAATAATCTAAGAAATTAAGACTGAATTATACATCCCCAAAAGATAATGTAGTGAAATAATAAAAGAGAAGAAAGGAGTATTACAATTAAGAAAGAGTATAGAACAACAAGGAAAAACAGTTACAAAAGCCAGCAAGGAGGATCCAAAGTACCTTGTATTAGAATCTCTGGAGAAGAAATTTCATTATTGGGATGAAACTAATACTTAAAATTATAATCTAAAAAAATCTGTAAATAAAAAAAAGCTCTCTATATATCAAATGTTACACTGTATGCTTGGAAAGTTGATCAGTAATGATTAGCCCTGGGACATATCCTGGTGAAACTTAAACTTTAAAGATAAAAAAAACCACAACTCTGGGCCTCCAGGCAAAAAAGATCATATAACTGATGAAGGAAAGAGAATCAGAGTGGCATCAAATTTCTTTCCAGCAACCCGTGAAGCACGAACAAAGAGGAACGTCATTTTCAAGAAATGCAAGGAGAGATAAGAGATAGCCAAGGACTTTATGTCCAGACAAACTGTTCTCAAAGTATCAGAGCTATACACAACAATTTTAAATATTCAGAAACTCAGGGAATACTGTATTTGGAGCCCTTCCTGAAGAATCTATGAGAGATGAACTTCACCCCTACCAGGAGGGACTGGGGAGCTTTGGCAAAAGGTTAGCGATGGTGGAGACCCCTGAGCCGCTTCCACTCCGCCCCTACCCTGAGGAAGGTCTGAGTTTGCCCTGCCTGCCCTCCATACTAGCTTGACTTTCGGAAAAGCAGCCCAAATGGGCAGACCTGAGATCAACCAGGCAGAGCTGTTTTCTATGTGAGCATTGTCTGTATGTCAGTTGCTAAATCCAAAAAAACAAACTGAAAATATATTGCTCATTTAAATAGGAGAATGTGGTCTCCGTGGATTTCTTCCCCAGTTGTGGTTGCTTGAGATAATAGACAACAGAATGACAGAAATGAAAGGCAGAAAAGGGCAGGAGGCTGCAGTCTGTCCATGAGAATTTGAGGAGGAGAATTAATAAATTTGAGTCATACAGATGAGAGCAGCCTGTCATGCATAGAGGAAACAAGAAAGAAGGTGAGAAGTTCTAATTGTTTCCAGCATTCTTCCCTCGGGTAATTGGATGCCTCTGTTGGTTGACAGAGAGGGTGTTCTGTGCACTTCCATATTATGTTAAATTTTCGGGGGAGGGGTGTTTGAGTTTTGTAAACATCCTCAGCGTACATAGCATCCTTGGTGCCATTAGTAGGATATGGGCATCCCTGAAAGGTTCTAAGGGTTTCTTCCCTCTGTTTACACTCCCTGTGATAGGGACCCTGCCTAGCTCCAGCAGTATTGACATTACTGGGGAGCTTGTTAGAGATGCAGAATCTGATTTCTAAAATGTGTCTCCAACTTGTGTACACATAAAAATTACCTGTAGATGTTGTTAAAAGCTGGTTTGAGTTCACAAGTCTGGGGTGGGGACTGAGATTGTGCATTTTTAACACGCTCTCAAATGATTTCCATGCTTGTGGTCCTTGCACTGCACTAGATCGCCTACGCTCAGTTCTCTTCTGAAAGGGGTTTGTTGCAGGAAACCTTTCTGACATCCCCTGGCGAACTAGCGCCCTGTGTTTCCCTGTAAATATCTAACAGGAGCAGTAAGGCATCATAAGTGGAGAGAATGTCCTGCTAATCTCCCAAAGACCCAGGACTGGGTTTTGTCTACAGTATTTATTCCTAGACTAAATTTCCTTTTTCTCGTCTTCTCAGGAAATTGCAGTCATGAGTCATGGTTATCTATACCTGTCTTAAAGATGTTAGTGATCGCTTCCCCATTGTATAGATTCATGAAAGGACTGGCTTTTAATGGACAGGTGAATTGATTTTGCAAGTCATCAGTAGGAATACAATAAAGTGAAATCCAACAAACAAAAAAAACAGAGCTACTTGATCTTGATTGTTCATTATAATCACATGGGGCCTTTAAACAATGCAGTTTCCTAGGCTTTATGAGAGAGAGAGAGAGAGAGATTCAATAGAATGAGGGCAAGCAACATGTATCTGCATTTTAAAAAACCTCATGGGTGATAATAATGCAACTAGTTTGAGAAGACTGCTCTGTGTAAACAATTACCCCAGAGTTGTGTAACCTGGTAGTACAAGGTCAAACACACAAAAAAATAGTGAAGGATAATTAGAATATTGAGGATTCAAATAACCCAATTAACAAGCTTGGTCTAATGGAAAAGTATAGAACTGTGCACTCAGTAACTGGAAAATATGTATTTTTTCCCAAACACAATGTAATAATTATCAAAATTGTCCCTATTACTCAAGGCTCAACAAATGTGAAAGAATGATTATTGAACAGATCGTTTTTTCCACCAACAATGCAATTATAATAGGTTTCAGTAGCATTTTTTTTTTTTTTACTGAAAAAGCCCTACATGTTCAGAAATTAAAAACATACTCTTCTAAATACTACATAGGTCAAAGATAAAATCATAATGAATACTAGAAAATGTTTAGAATGGAAAAACAGTAAAACTACTAAATAGTCTGTGGAATGTAGAGGAGTGGTAATTCAAGCTCATGTTAGGAAAGGGGCATTTAAAAACCTGTAAACCAAGAATCCAACTTAAATTTGAAAGTGAATAACAGACTAAAGACAGAAAATAACAGAAAAAAGGAAATATAATGCAAAGTTGGTTCCTGGAGAAGATCACTTGAAAAATATTCAGAAAGATTGAATAAAGAGAAAAGAGGAAAAGTGATATTAATAACAAAAAGAGAGCGTGCCCAAATGTGCACAGAGATTAAAAATTATAACTTATACACAAATGGGACTTGTGTATAAAATTGAAAATCGAAGCAGAATTACCAGAAAATGTAATTTATCAAAATTGAACCAAGAAGAAATAAAAACCAACACAATTAAACCAGAGGCTAAAAAAAACCAACCAAACAAAAAACCCCACTTAAAAAACAAAAGCAGCAACAACAAAGAGCAAGGTGGTTTTTTACATTTGAATTATGACAAATACTCAAATAACAAGACAATTCTAATTATATATAAATTCTGCTAGATAATATAATCTCATTTTCTAAGAAAAATAACAAAAAATATGACAGTACAAGAAAGAAAATTACAGGACAATCTCATGAATATAGATGCAGAATCTTAAATTATTTGTTAAATGAATCTAGAGTATACGAAAAAGATAATGTATCATGTCTGATATGAATTGTCCAAGGAAAACACTGATGACCTGACATTAGATCGTTATTATTATAGTTCACCACATTAAAGAACTAAAAGAGAAAAGCACATTAATAGATAGAGAATATATCCATAACGTTCACATGCATTTAGTAAAAAAACTGGAAAAATCAAGAGTAATTGTAATAGAAAAAAACTTGCTGAATCCAATAAAGTGTTTCTGTCAACCACTTATTACATATAATATATCCAGTGGTGAAAGTCTAGAGGCCATTCTCTTTAAAATCAGATGTAATTTAAGTAGCTTCATTCTTACTGCAGAGGTCCTAGCCAATGCAGCAAGACAAGAAAAGAAGAAAAAATTTAAAAGTAGAAAAACACTGTCACTCTTTACATTGATGTGAATGTAATATAGCTAACCCTAAAATTCTAAAGGCAAATATTTATAACTAATAAGAATGAGTGTGAATTTCCTACCATTAAATTTCACATCCAGAAATAAATTGTATTTCTGTATATTACAACAAAGAATAGAAAATATCATTATTTTAAAAGTTGAATTAAATAAGATCAACCAAATATATAATGGATCAAAGAATCCATTGAGTAAAGGGTAAATAAGACCTCTATTGAGGAAATTATAGAATTGTATTATATTAAATAATATTAAAATTGATGGAGAGATATACTAAGTTCATTGAAAAGGAGACTCAATAATTTTAAAATGCCAATTCCCCATCCTCCCCAAAAGGACCCCTTTGATTTGAATAATAATCTTAATGAGATTTTTTTTGGAACCAAACAAGCTGATTATTAAACTTATTAAGAGAAGATGTCAAGTAGAGTCAAAGACACTTCAATAGGAAGAAAAAGTTGATGGAAAATTCCCTACTGGATGTCATAACTTGTTACAAAGCTATTAAGTACTAACTGGTTGAGGAATAGATAAGCAAAATAAGAGAACAGGATTCAGAGTCCAGAATTGAAAACAAAACAAAACATACTTGAATTGTGATAGAACCAGTATTGCAGACTTATGAAAAAGAACCATTTAAAACAATTGTGTCTGGACAGTTGATTGTATATATGGAAAATGGAATTAAATTCACATGTAGTTCACAAAAATCAGTTCTAGGTGGATTAAATACTTTCATCAGAAAAGAAATACTTTAAAAATTCTAGTAAGAAATATAAGAAAATATTTCTATGACTTTGGGCTAGGGAAGGATTTCTTAATCAAGGCACAAAAATAACAAACTATAAACCTGATTAATGTGACTATGATAAAATTAAGAGGCCGGCTCATCAGACCATAAAGAGGGGAGAAAAAGACAAGTTATAAACTATGAAAAATCACTTTTTTTTTTTTTTTTTTTAGAGAAAGAGAAAGGGAGAGAGTGTGTGTGTGTGTGTGGGTGGGGGCAGAGGGAGAGGGAGAGAGAGAACCCCAAGCACGTTCCAAGCCCAGGGCAGAGCCTGATGCAGGGCTTGATCTCACCACCCTGAGATCATGACCTGAACAAAAATCAAGAGTCTGATGCTTAACCGACTGAGCCACTGAGGCACCTCGAGGAATTACTTTTCATTACTTTTCATGGATATAACTAACAAACTATTGGTATCCAGAATATACAAATAACTCTCCAAACTCAATAAGAATTAGGTCCATAAAGTACAATGATGCACAAAAGACACAAATAGTCATATTACAGAAGGTGAAATGCAGTGGCAATAAACATATGAAGTAATACTCAAACTCTTCAGAATCAGGAAATACATATTAAATATGATATCAGATAATAATGTATATCTCCCTGAATGGCAGAAGTTAATAAAGTTGATGTCAAATGGTACAAAGAATTGCTAAGAATGTGTAACAATGCTAATTTTTATAAACTGTTGGAAGAAGGTTGATTTCATAAAATTACTTTGGCAAACAATTTGGCATTAGGTAGCGAAGCTGAAAATGAACCTTTCCCTATGCCTTGGACATTCTCTACAACACAGAGACACTCTAGTGCATGTGAAAAAGGAGTCATGAACAGTGATGCTATATAGTGTATTATCTGTAGTATCAGAAAACTGTAAATAAATGTCAATTGAGAGGAAAATGGGAAAAAAGTGTTATGATCATACAAGGAAATATTATACTATAATAATACACCAGTGAGAATTAAATGGATTACATAGATGACTCTCCAAAAAAGGAAAAGAGAGAAAAAAAGTTTAATAACTTATTTTGAATAACACTTTTGTAAATTAAAAAGCAAACAAAATAAATAAGAGCAAAAAGCATTGGGATAACTTCATATATATGAAAGCTATTTGGAAAAGCAAAGGAATGATAAATTAAAAAAATTCAGGAATGTGGTTACGTTTAGGTGGGAGAGAGAAGGATATAACTGCAGATTTTCACACAGAAAACTTCAATAACACGGAATGTTCTAGAACTTAAGTCAGATGGTGAGTTCGTGGGTATTTGTTATGTCTATATCTTACATTATTTAAATGTATCAAATATTTGATAATAAAATCTTTGAAATGAATGATTCAGTCAAATATGTTTTTAGGTATTTAAAAAAAAACCCAAAAAATCACACAGACAGCTATTCCAAAGCTAAGGCAAAACTTCACGTTATCCCAATTCTTGACGCAGCTAAAATGAGTCAGTGTAATGTTCTTGGCCCTCACCTACAAAATGAGTCCATTAAACACTGTAGTGAAGGCCTTCAACAACCCATCTTTAAATCCAATCAATTTACTTTTATTCTCTTTTTCCACCTCTGAGCTAGGTATCTCCATTCTAATTACTTTAATTTCCCGAGACTATGTCTTATTTTGGCTTCTAAGCCACACTCACCTGTTTTTTTCTGTTTGCTTACCACTTCAGGGCACTTTGCCAGCTCTCTTTCTCAATCCCGGAAAACAGAGACCGTACTAGACATTTCCGCTATGAGAATGTAATACAGAGAACTGGCTGCATGGGGGATGAGAGCGCAGCAAAAGGACAAGGGAACATAGAAGCAGTACCTGCAGGAAGCCCTTTACATCCAAAGGGCAGGGAGACAGAGGGAGAGGCTAGGGTTACCAGAACTAGAATCTCAGAGGAGGCTCTCTGCAGAGTTGGGGCTGAAACTTTTGGGTGGATCCCATCCTGCCATTGATGACACTTGCAAAGTTCTGGGAAGAGCTGAGGCAGAGTTGGGCTCAGACAGGGGTGGAGGGGGGGAGCAGGGTAGGAGCACTATGGGTTGCTGCTTGGCACTGCAGAGAGGACCAACATCTCTGGAGTCTGGAACCATCTGCAGCTGTCTAGGGGGAAGGGCTGTGGGGAGTCAACACTGACAGACTCAGCAGTACACAGGGAACAAGAGGGAGCACGTCTGTCTGCTTTCTTCAGCTTTTAGGTTTCCTTCTAGTGCCTCCTACTGGCAGAACCTACGAGAAAGCCAGCCTGCCAAGCAGGAATTTTGTTTTCAGAGTTCTAGCTCCAGCATCACAGAGCAAAGTTACACATGGTGGATTTGAATCTTTGAAAACCTAGCTTAATGACAGTCGCGCCTTCCATGTCTTTAGGCTGTGGGGAGGTTCTCTTTAGAACCTCAGAGCTTAGTTGTTGGCTCTTTTCTTTAACCTGCTTACACTCCTTCTCTATGCAGTCTTATCTGGTCTCCTGCTTGCTTGCTTTCTTTCTTTCTTTCTTTCTTTCTTTCTTTCTTTCTTTCTTTTATGTTATGTTAGTTACCACATAGTACATTATTAGTTTTTGATGTAGTGTTCCATGATTCATTGTTTGCATGTAACGCCCAGTGCTCATTACAACACGTGCCCTCCTTAATACCCATCACTGGGCTACTCCATACCCCACCCTCCTCCACTCTGAAACCCTCAGATTGTTTTCCAGGGTCCATAGTCTCTCATGGTTCGTCTCGTCCTCTGATTTCCCCCGCTTCAGTTTTCCCTTCCTTCCCTGTGATCCCCCGTGCTATTCCTTATCTTCCACAAATGAGTGAAACCATATGATAACTGTCTTTCTCTGCTTGACTTATTTCACTTAGCATAATCCCCTCCACTTCCATCCATGCCAATGCAAATGGTGGGAATTCATCCTTTCTGATGGCTGAGTAATATTCCATTGTATATATGGTCTCGTGCTTTCTATATCAGGTAAAATCACACAACTCAAGCTTCTTCTTGAACTACAGACTTGTATATATCCACATATGTGTTTGACGACTCTAATCAAATGCCTCCGAAACAATTGCACTCTCAATGCTGGCAGCATGGAATTCTTACAATTCCAGACCTGGTTCCCTCCAGCCTTCCCCTTCTCAGTCAGTATCACCACCAGCCACCAGTTGTTCAAGCAAGAAACCCAGGCATCACTCTGGCTTTCTTCCTCCACATTGGTCCTCTCTCCACACCTAGCCCATCAAAATTCTTGAGGTCTAACCTCCAACATCCTCTCAGACCCCTCACCTTTACCCAGCAAGCATGGCCACAGCTGTGATGCAAATTACTTTGCATGCGGACTGTAGCAGTAGCTTTTCAGTAGCTCTTCTTCCTTGGGTTTTTCATCCCTTGCAGCTCACTCCTCACACAGGAGCCTAAGTGAGCTTTAAAATTATAAAATCATCTTACTCCCTCATGTAAAATCTGTTGGATTTCCATTAACAGGACCGAAAAGACCTCTAAGAGCCCGCATGACCTGGACCCCACTTCTCTGTCCTCTTCTCATACTGTTCTCCTTCCGGTTTGCTGCTCTCTCTCCACACTGGCCTGAGATGCTCTGCCAGTCGCACCATGCGTGGCTGGCTCTGATAGTCTGCCAGATGTTAGCAGAAGCATCACTTCTATGCAGAGGTCTTCCCTTATCATCTGTGTGAAATAGCCACCTTGCCTTCTAGTAACTATCTATTGTGTCATCCTGTTTATAGCCTTCCTGTTAATACTTGCATTTGAAATGTTTTTGACTAGTTTCATAGCTAAACTCTGACCTCTGTTTGGGAGGGAACTGTATCTGTCTTTCAACCCCTGTATCTTGAGGATGTATAACAGTGCCTGGCACACAGTGGGTGTTCAGTGAATATTTGTTGACTTAATGAAGGCTATGAGAGCAGTCCAGCTGTCAACCACACCCAAGCTCATTGTTCAGGGTGAATTTGGTAAAAAGTTGACCAAGATGTGCTGGGAATCTCATGATAATATGGCAACATGTTCAATTTTTTAAAGATGAAAGTGGCATAAAATCTCTCTTATGTCTAGAAAGTGGCTTAGAAAGGTTTGTTCTGTAATTAGTTCATCCAAGGACGCCACCTCCTACCCAACCATTTATACCTTCCAACTCCTGCTGGCCACCGCCACCCCCCAGCTGGAGCTGCTGATGAGAACCAGCTCACCAGAGTGAGATTGCCCCCCTCCCCCCAAGAAAGTTCATGGTCTCCGTTTGATTAAAAGAGGCCACACTGACCCTACTGCTGATTGTCCCTTTGACACTGATGAGTTACATTCTTGCCCGATGGCAGCCTACCACATGGTTCAGCAGACAAACCCTGGGTCTGACCGATGTGGGTTTAAATCCAGTTTTCCCTCCTCACTTACTTGGCATCTCTGAGTTCCAGTTTTTTTCGTTTGTAATGTGCCAATAGTAATATTTATGTCATGTTTGTGAAGATTAAAAGAAATAAAATGTGCAAAGTATCTAAAAAAATTATCTGGCACAAAATAGGAATGGAATTACTAAGAATTATGTAAAACTATTCTTGCAGTGGTTAGAATCTAGGGCTGCTCTGTGAGTCCTGGCTTACCTCTTTTGCTTCTCTTTGTATTCACTGCAAAGGAGCAGTTCTCCTTCCCTGGGCTAATGAACTTATCTTTGCTCCCCATGATCCTCTCTTTGCCCATGTCTACCTTGCTCTCGACCAGAGAGGCTGCACCAGGACCCCGGTCCTCGGGGACCTGTATTTCTCAGCCCCCTCCTGCACGGCTGCCTGAAGGGCCCTGCCTCTAGCCCCAGGGCTCAGCCCTGCCTGTGGGACTTCAGCATGGCAAACTCTCTGTCTCTGTGTTCCTTCCCCTGGCTCCTTCAGACCTAAAGGGAGTGCCTCTACTGACTAAAGATTCTGTTTCCCTCAGTCATTCCCCTACATCCTGCACACGCCCTTGTCAGTAGTTTCTTTACTAAGCACTCTGTGGATTTTTCTGATTTGGGCATAATGCCTGTTTCTGCAAGAATCAGGTTGATAATATCGCTCTTAATAGCTGATAATGTGGTCTCAGACCTAAGTCCACACTCTGTCTTGTCTGAACATGCATGACCATGTGCACACACACATGAGTCATGTGCTGGTTTTGGCCATTTCCCCCTTGAGAGGACCACTGAGTTATCGATGGCTTCACTCCAGCTGTGCTCATGTGGTCCCATTGTGGCCACCAGCCAACCCAAGTAGGGTTCAGGAGGCTTTCTGCCACTGCCACGCCCATGGAGGGCTGTGACCAGTTTCATCTCTCATTTGCCATTTGACACAAGACCTCATCTGAGCAGGTCTTTTCAGCTTCCCTGGTCTGGGGATAGCACTGACGCTGTGGGCCTCTGACTTTTGAACAATAAGATACCACACATAGCCCCAACTAAATGCTTCCCTGAGCTCTATCTGCTTTCTTTTTCTGCGCTCCTCTGCCAGAATGGGGAACAAAGGTTTTTGTTTTTTGGTTTTTTTTTTTCACTCTCTGGCTGCTGGCAGGGTTACCAGGGGTGCAAAGGTGCTGGGGCTCTCCAGCAGCAGCAGAGAATGAATGGCAAAGAAGCTGGCATGTTGGGATTCGACCTGGCTTTCTTGAATATATGGTGGTATCTGATAAGGCCAGATATTTGGTGGTAAGATACATGGGATGCTATTATTTAATAAATCCTGCACCCACCCAGAGACAGCTCTAATGCTTAAGCTAAAAGCATTATTCATAGTACTTATAGATCGCGAGTGCTGATTTTTTTAACATCTGAAAAAAATGTTAAAGAGGTTTTTAAACTATATATGTATTTTTATTACTCCCAAGACAAATTTTTTACCTGTAAAACAGAGTAAAAGGAGAACATCTACGTCTCTGGTTTGACCCTATTTCTGGCTGTCCCCTCACTCTGTTCACTTCCCCTTAAACTCCATCAGCTACAGCCACATACAACTTTTGCCCCTTATCGTAGCATGTATGGAAGGAATTTTGTGAGGTTAATACTTTTTTTTTTTTAAAAGCCCTGTCTTTGATAGGAATGCTACACTGATAAATCAGAGAACTATAGTAGACAAATGGGACCATTTGACATGGTCTTTAAGGACAATTTGGAGAAATAAGAATGGGCTTAGACTATGGTTAGTTGCATTATGACTGGTGACCCAGTGGTATCCAAAGGCTATTCATTAAATAATAGATACCGATATGGAGGGAAGCCTGTGAGAAACTGGCCCACCATTTTTATTTCTTTCCTGTCTTGTTCAAGACTATCACAAAAGTGAATAAAGGTCTAACAGGACCATTTATAAATATTACCTATGACATACAACTACCAGGGATAGAAAATATTCGGTGACAAAAATGGGATCTAGATATCCTCAACTGGCAGTCATAGTGGACTGAAACTTGCCAGAAGAAATACTTCTAAAATATTAATTGCAGACGTACAAACTCATAGACACATGCATACAGAGACAACAACTTCTAACACGGAGGCAGGATCTGATGGGAATTTCCAGTAACCACAAAGTGAAGAAAATGGTTTTTTGAAAAAGTCCCTCTCAAGTTGGCCTCAGGATGTAATTGCTTGATAAAGATAAGAAGACTCCTCACTCTTATCCTGGAATTTGACAAAAGTTGAAAACATCTTACTCCTCACTCTTATCCTGGAATTTGACAAAAGTTGAAAACATCTTAATTGTCACCATCAATTTTCTGCAAGGAGGCTGACTTCATGTGATCCAAGATTCAAAAATTATTGCCTCCTCCTTATATTATTCTATATGAGGGGCCATAAACCCAAATGACTCCAGGGTCCAGGCAGGCAATATGCTGACTGCTGTAAGGGGGTGGGAGAACTGGGAACTGGAGGGAGCTGAAGAATTTGTGATCCTTGTCCTATTCTGACAACCACTGCTCATTTCCACTTGTAACTATCTGAATACAGACATAGGATTATCAGATTGTGTCTCCTTTTACTTTATGTTAAATCTCTTGATTATCAAATGTTAGCAATATATTCAATTCCTTCTTGTTTTTTTCTCTTTATTGTAAACCATAGATAACAAAAAAATTACCATGTTGGCTATTTTCAAGTGCATAGTAACATTAAGTATATTCCCATTGTTGTGCAACTCTCACCACCATGAATTTCCAGAACTTCTTCATTCTCAACTGAAACTCTACCCATTAAGCAATAAATCCCTAATTCCCTCCCCGCATAGCCCCTGGCAACCAGGATTCTACTTTTCGTATCTATGAATTTGACTGCTCTAGGAACTGCATGTAAGAGGAATCATACACTACTTGTCTTTTTGTGTCTGACTTCCTCTACTAAGTGTAGTGTCTAATCATCCATGCTGTAGCATGTGACAGCATTTTATTCCTTTTTAAAACTATTAAAAAAATTATTGTGGTAAAATACACATAACAAAATTTAGTCTTTACCGTTTTTAAGTGTATGGTTCAGTTGTGTTAAGTATATTCACATTCTTGTATAATCAATCTTCAGAACTTTTTCATCTTGCAAAATGAAAACTCTATACCCATTAAATAACAATTTCTGTTTTCCCTGTACCTCCAGACCCTGGCAACCACCATTCTACCTTCTGTTTCAATGAGTTTGACTACTCTAGATTTCTCATATAAGTGAAATCACACAGTATCCTTTTGTGACTGGGTTCTTTTACTTAGTATAATGTCCTCAGAGTTAATCCATGTTATAGCATATGTTAGAATTTCCTTCTTTTTTAAGGCTGAGTAATATTACACTGAATGTCTATACCACATTTTGTCTATTTATTCATCCATCAATAGATACTTGGGCTGTTTCAACCTTTTGGCTACTGTGAATAATGCTGCTATGAACATTGGTGTACAACTATTTGTTCAGGTCCCCACTTTAATTCTTCTTAGTATATACCCCAAAGTGGAATTACTGGATTGTTGGGTAGCTCAGTTTAGTTTTTTGAAGAATTGCCGTATTGTTTTCCACAGTGGCTACACCATTTTACATTCCAACCTGTGGCACATAAGGGTTCCAGTTTATCCACATCCTCACTGACATTTGTTATGTTCTGTTTTTTGTTTTTGTTTTTTGACAACAGCCATCCTAGGGAGGGGTGTGAAGTGTTATATAACTGTGGTTTGATTTGCATTTCCCTAATGATTAGTGGTATTGACCTCTTCATGTGCTTATTCACCATCTTTCTATCTTTGGTCAAAGGCTATTCCTTCCTTTATTTCTTTAACTGAGTTGTTAGTCTTTAGTTGTTGAGTTGTAGGGCCTCTTGACGTATTCTGGATATCCTTATCACATGTAGGATTGCAAATATTTTCTCCTGCTCCATGGGTTGCCTTTTCAAACTGTTGATAGTGTTCTTTGATGCACGATAATTTTTAATTTTGATGAAGTTCAATTAACCTACTTTTACTTTAATCCCTTGTGCTTTTGGTGTCATATGCGAGAAATTATTTCCAAATCCAATGCCATGAAGTTTTCTTTCTATATTTTCTTTAAAGAGTTTCATAGTTTTGACTCTTATGCTTAGGTCTTAGATTTTGAGTTGACATATGGTATAATGTAAGTGTCCAGCTTCATTCCTTTGCATGTGAATATCCAGTTTTCCCATCACCATTTGTTGAAAAGACTGTCGTCCTTTTCCCATTAAATGGTCTTGGCACTCTTGTTAAAAATCACTTGACTATATATATAGTGTGTGTGTGTATATATTATATATATACACAGTCTTATATATGTTATATTTATAATATATACTATATATAGCTATATTAAGCAAAATTTATACTATATGTTATACTAAGCAAAATTATATATATAATGTATGTAATATATATAATATGTAATTAGACTATTACATATATATGTGTGTGTGTGTATATATATATATATAGGCTTATTTCTAGGTTCTCTATCCTATTTCATCAGTTTATATGTCTGTCTTTATGCCAATATCACACTGTTTTGATCACTGTAGCTTGATTGTAAGTTTTGAGATCAGAAAGTGAAAGGATTCCAACTTCATTCTTTTTCAAGATTGTTTGGCTATTTGGAGTCTCTTGAGATGCTGTATGAATTTTAAGATGGAGTCTTCTATTTCTGCAAAAAACATTGTTGGCATTTTTTAGGGATTGCACCAAATCTGCAGAGCACTTGGTAGTAGTCATACCTCAACAATATCATCTTTTTTAAAGCACTGGGAAGGCCAAACAAAACCCATCTGTGACAGATAATGACCTCTGTTCCTTAGCTACTCAGTGAAAGCAAATTCTAGAAGACAATTATGTAGAAAGTGGCGATGGGGACATCCACAGTAACACTTTGCCTCCTGGAAGGTGAAGAGCCCTGCAATTTGTTTAGATTATCTGAAAAATAGAAGAAATCTATGTAGTATAACAATCCTATAATAGACAAGAGGCTCTTGGCTAATGAGAACTAAAGTTGAACAAAGGCTGTATCCATCAGTCTGGCCCCTGAGTTGTAGTTCAGGGAGACAGACTTACCATCTCTTAAACAAGCAGAAAACAGGTCAACGGCTGTCCACACATAGCTTGTCTGTTGGTATAAAACAACCCTATGGGGGCGCCTGGGTGGCTCAGTCATTAAGCGGCTGCCTTCAGCTCAGGGCATGATCCCGGTGCTCCGGAATCCAGCTCCGCATCAGGCTCCTCTGCTGGGAGCCTGCTTCTTCCTCTCCCACTCCCCCTGCTTGTGTTCCCTTTCTCACTGCCTGTCTCTCTCTCTCTGTCAAATAAATAAATAAAATCTTAAAAGAAAAAAAAAGACATACAAAACAAAACAGTAAAAAACCAACCCTATGTAGAGAGCTCAGAAAATGAAGAGTAGTCACTTAGGTAATTAATTTTCTAAAGGAGCAAAAGAGAAGTGATAATCAAAGGCATAACAAAAGTTTCCTGAAGCACAGAAGAAAACAACAAAAAATTATATGTAAAAGGATCATTGAGTTCTTGAAAGAAGTCAGTGAAAAAAAACACCCATAAATAGACACTCTATGGAAGAAAATATATATAGGCACATTTTTAAAGGGAAAAAAAAATAGTATCTGGCCAAGAAGTTACAGTAGGTTCCCACAAAAAAACAAGGCTTAGGCTACCATGATTCTTTTTTTTTTTTTTAAGATTTTATTTATTTATTTGAGGGAGGAAGAGAGGCGGACAGAGGGGAGGAGCAGACTCCTCACTGAGGAGGGAGCCTGATGTGGGGCTCGATCCTAGGACCCTGGGATCATGACCTGAGCCAAAGGCAGATGCTTAACCAGCTGAGCCACACAGGCACCCCTACCATGATTCTTTTTTACAACAATGAAAACCAAATTATGGAGTAATTTCCGCAAAGATTGAAGGAGGAAACATTTTTTTTTTTTACCCAAGAATTTCAAGCCAAGCCAAGTTCTCTGTCAAGAGGGAACATAGCAGAAAGACATTTTTAGATATGAAAGATTTAAAAAAATTCGTACATACATATAATTTCATAAAGTACTCTTGAGGACTCACTCCATCCAACTAAAAGATGAAGCAAAATTGATAACTAAAAAATGGAAAAGTCATAGGATAAAGGTCCTGGAGGAGTATCTGACGTGGACCCAAACCAGCTGGCTACCCATAAGAAGCATTGCGAGCCACCGGGGAACTATGATTTGAGGAAGATTGCCTCGGTGCCGTCAGTGGAGCTCTTGGAATTCTCCGGTGAAGCAGTGACATGCAGTTTTGTGCCTTGCCTATTTGAGAGACTTGGGTTCATGCTTCCATGACTGAAGAATAAGCTGGAGAGTGATCTGGCTGAAAGCTGACTACAATTGATCTTGATTTTCTTACTTGTGTCATAAGACTATTATCTCAAGGTGTTTAAAAAAACTTAGAGAAAAACAGTGCCTCATGAAGCCCCTCTCACATAATATGCTAAATGAGGTTGAATGTTAATCAAATTGAGAACATTAAATAAACATTTTTATAGTGTTAAATGTTGACAACAGGCGGCTCTTCAAGTACGGAGTGTGAGAGCTCGCTTGTCAGCCCTTCCTGGGAAAGAATGTGAGGCTGCTCACAGCTCATTACAGGTTAGCAATTTGAAGGGGCTGCTTAAGCCCTGATTTGATCTCAAGCAGCAAAATGGGATAAAGGATGTAGAAATGGAGAGGAGATGGTCTAATTTTATCCTGAGCTGGTAAGATCACATTCAATGGAGGATTTCAGAGCCAGCAGTGGTGGGGTGGCCGTGGGGCTAGCAGCAAAATGGTGGTGCACGGTTTCCCTAAACCACGGGTCCTGGGGTCAGAGGGGTCTGCGGAACGGATGTGCGGCCAAGTCTCCCAGTGCAGGAGAGTGAGCAGTCATTTCTAATTTGAGGAATAGAGAGATGCAAGGATTGAGCCACAGGGGGCCCTTCCATGAAGTACTAGTTTGGGTTCAAATGGAAAACTTGATCATGGGGAAGGAATATTAAAGAGAAAAGGCTTATCTTTAAACCTCCATATCATTATACATTTCTGATGACCTATTTATTCTGCAGAGTGAGGATGCCATCTTCCCAAAGGATGTATGTATCAAACCCTTCATGCAGATTGGATTCAGGCCTGGCCCAGGCCCAGGGAAATGCTGGCAGGAATCTGATCTGGAGAATGTACTCATAACTCCAGTGCTGTCAAAACTCCTATGATATTTTTGGCCTGGTCAATGAAAGAACAACATTTGATTCTGACACATGGACCTTGAACTGTAACACACCAAGGTGAAGAAATTTCTAATTCAATAGTGTGTTGGTTAAACACTCCCTAGGTCATCTGTGGCTACTCCAGTGAAAGCTTGGTCTGTCTCTACTAGGCAGTCAGCATGTTCAGATTATTCCAATAGACTATAATTCTTGCCTAAGAGATGAGTGAAGGAACTCTGGCGAGAAAACCTTTTCCCCATCTGGTTTTTATTTTTTTTATTTTTATTTTTTTGCATTTATTTATTTATATAAATTTTTTTTATTATGTTACGTTAGTCACCATACAGTACATCCGAAGTCTTGGTTTTTAAAGCCAGATGCAGATGATTCTTTGTGATCTGCTTTTGAGATTATCCATTCCTCCAACCCCTCCATGTATAATCAAAATTGGGAATATTCATAAGTAAGGTATGAATTTGGTTTGAGTTGGGTATAACCCTTGAATGAGTTGTTGGCATATCATGGGTATGGTAAGGGAGGTTCAACAGGTCTTGCTTGGGAAGAGGTACTCAATCAGAGCAAAATGAAGTTATGTTAATTGTGCTCTTACAAGGTGCCAAGTGCCTTATGAAAACTAGGTCATTTATCAATGTATTCTCAAAACAATCCATGGGCGGGGAGAGGGTGGGTAAGAACTAGTGAGGTTAAAAGCTTGTGTGCAGACGTACGGCTTGAGTGTGCTCCATAGGCAGGTTATCTAATTGTTTTATTAGCTGGGCGCTGTAGCTCAGGCCAAACCTTGGTCTAGAAGCTGCTGCCTTCCTTAACCTTTCTCTTACTCCTCATGCCTCCTACCCCAATCCCCCTACCCCGATCCAGGGAACTACCTTTAGGAAGGACTTGAATAGGGCCATACCAGGGGGATGTAATCATTTTGATTTTATTGCTTGTCTTTAAGCCTATGGCTTAGAGCTGTTTTCCATTCATCAAGGTAATGATAGCTCTTCTGAATTAAACATGATTTTCCTTTTCAGGAAAAAAAGCTCAAAGGAAACATCAGAGTTAATTAGAGAAAGTGATATTGTAGCTACTGACAGAAAGAAACCCATCAAAGGCAATGTTAAGGGGGATCCCAAATCATCAAAGCAGAGCCATTCGGTTGCAAATTGCTTTCTATTTCAGCTTTGTAGGGCAGAGGGTGTTCTGGGATCTTACTGGTCTGCATAAACAGGGCTCTCTATAAAAAAGAAGACCAGAAGCCCCCTGAGGAAAGGAGCTTGAAGTTAAGATGGCCCCTCCGTGTGATTTTGAAGTCCACAGGTTTAACTGAGGGCTCCCTCATGGTATGAGGTCTTTGCCCAAATGGTGACAAATAGAACGTTTATTCTCTGAGGTCGGCAGAAGTTCTTACTTTCTTGGGCTTCTAATTCAAAGTCACCAACGTGCTATACGTGCAAGCTTCTCTGCTAAGTGCTGGCTGTCTTTGTCCACTTCAGATACTTTGATGAGGCCAGTTTTTGATACCCCAAGTGATTGCAAAGACTACAATCCTAAGGTTTTTTTGTGTTTTTTGTTTTGGTTAGAGTTTTAATTGGTAGGCTTTGGCACCACATGAAATAGACAGCATTCTGCTCCTGCTTCTGGGCCTGTAGTCCCCACTGTCAGCTTCCTACAGGTCTCTCTTAGCATTCTGAAGGTGGCTCCTTTCTCCAATTGCCAGATCCTCCCTCTCCTTTCTCAGCTGCTGTAACTCCGACAGGAGCAGTCTGCATTTCTTCCCTTCAGGAGAGTGCTTGAGAAAGTTGTGCTCATGGGTTCTGGGCCTCTATTTTTCCTCCCCAGCTTTACTGAGATGTAATTAACATGTGACCTTGTATAAGCTTGAAATGTAAAGCATGAGTTCGTAGGCACGTATATTGCAAAATGATTCCACAGTAATGTTAGTTAACATCTCTATCACCTCACATAGTTATATTTCTTTTCTCGAAATGAGAAGTTTTGAGATCTATTCTCTTAGAAACTTTCAAATTGGCAAATAGAGTGTTGTTGGCTCTAGTCACCATGCTGTGTATTACACCCCTAGAATTTATTTATTCTATAACTGGAAGTTTGTGTCTTTTGACCACCTTCGACCCATTTCCCCTACCTATCACCCCCATAACCACGAATCTGTTCTCTGTGTTTATGAGTTCAGATTTCATAAATTCTACACATAAGTGAGATCATACAATATTTGTCTGTCTCTGTAGCATAAAGCCCTCAGGTTTCAACCACATTGTCACATGCGGCAGGATTTCCCCCTTTTTTAATGGCTTAGTAATGTTCCTGTGTGTTTGTGTGTGTGGGTGTGTGTAGACACATGTATTTTTTTAATCCGTTCCACCATTGGTGGGATTATTGGAAATAACGCTGAAATGACATGGGGGTGCAGGTATTGCTTCGAGACGGTGATTTCATTTCCTTTGGATATGTTTTGGGTTCTCCTTCTATGGTTCCTCTGACATTGCTCCCACTAATGTGACTCAGTGTATCTCCTTAGCAAATTTACTGGGATTTTTTTTTTTTTTGATGTATCTCTTCTTGGCAGCAATTGTGCTATATGACTACACAATCCCAGATCTCTTAATGCAAGTGCGTAGTACTCCTTTACCTTTCCTACTAGTCAGACTCTCTCAATGTCCTTTAACTATCATTTTCTGATCCCTTTTATTTTTCAAACTCTTTGACTCATGATCAAAATATGGCCCATGTATTATAATTATTTGATATGTCATTTAAAAGTTTTTAATTAGAGAATTGGCAGGGGTGCCTGGGTGGCTCAGTCAGTTAAGTGTCCAACTCTTGATTTTGGCTCAGGTCATGGTCTTGGGGTCGTGAGAGCGAACCCCATGTTGGGCTCTGCGCTCAGCAGGGAGTCTGCTTGAGATTCTCTCTCTACCTCTGCCCCTGCCCATATTCCTGCTCGCTAAATAAATAGATAAATACATAAATATATAAACAAACAAATGAGTAAATAAATAAAATCTTTAAAAAAATAAAATAGAGAATTGGCAAACTTTTTTTGTAAAAGGCCAGATGGTAATTATTTATCTTCAGGGGCATTGTGATCTGTCACAGCTACTCAACTCCAGAATCATACATATTATAGCACAAAAACAGCCATACACAATTCATAAATGAATGGTCATGGCTATGTTCTAAAAAATTTTTTTACAAAAACAGCGTGGTAGCCAGATTTGGCCTCTAGACAATAGTTTGCTGATCCCTGTTTTAATCCATATGTACTCGCTTCCTTCTGTTTCCTCATGCAGTTTGTTAAAGAAATTTTATCATGTATTCTACAAAAAAAACCCTGGATTTTGCTGATTACATGGTCCTCTGTTCCCTGTATTTCCTGTAAATTTGTAGTTAGATCTAGAGGTTTGATCAGACTTAGTTTTGATTTTTTGGCAAGACTGATTCAAAGGAGGTAATGTGTGTTTCTGAGAATTGCCATTAATATGAGTTGATTCTCTTTTTATGATCTTAATAGCTATTGATGATCATTGCCTACATCTCTCATTTCATTAGTGTTTGCAAAATAGTGCTTTTTTTAAAAAAAGATTGATTTATTTATTGGGGGGGTGTGAGCACAAGGAGGGGCTGAGGGAGAGAGAGAATCTCCAGCAGACTCCCTGCTGAGCGTGGAGTCTGAGGCAGGGCTTAATCTCACAACCCTGGGATCATGAACCTGGGCCAAAATCAAGAGTCGGATACTTAACTGACTGAGCCACTGAAGTGCCCCAAATCGTGCTTTTATAATTACATCATTCCTTCTTCATTTACTGGCTGGAACATTTCTTTAAGGAGAAACTTCCCTTCATCAACTGTTTTCTTACCCAGAGATATAGTTTGTATAGGAAAGGTTAAGTAAGTGTGAGATTATTTTTCTTCATTTACAGTTTTCAAAATAGTGAGTCAGTCACCTAGCATCCTCCAAAATTGACCAATGAAGGGATTTTTTCCTTAGTGTGACTTTGAATGAATGGACTGAAGAATGTTTGAAGTGGGGGTGCCTGGGTGGCTCAGTCGTTTAAGTGTCTGCCTTTTGCTCAAGTCATGATCCTGGGGTCCTGGGATTGAGCCCCACATTGGGCTCCCTGCTCAGTGGAAAGCCTGCTTCTCCCTCTCCCTCTGCTGATCCCCCCCTGCTTGTGCTCTCTCTTTCTTTTTCTCTTTGTCAAATGAATAAATAAAATCTAAAAAAGAAAAAAAAGAATATTTGAAGTGTTTCAATCCATTGCATTAATATCCTTTTGATGCTCAAATTATGCTATATTGGCCAGTGGGAAATTCTTCAAGGTGACGCCTCAATCTTTTTGGCAAGCTCTCAATGGATTTTAAGATATTCCTTAGTTTCAGGTATGTTCAGTACATCTTACACATTTCTTGCTCTAGTCCTGGCCTCAAGGAGTCCTGTTTCCTTTTAGTGGGAAGTGGTATTTTGAGACCACAATCTGGGCACAAAGGGTGTTCATTACTGCTAGATTAATCTTTATTCTAGGCTTTTTATATATATAAATAAAGCTAGGAATTATTTTAAAGTTGAGATCATCTTGGGCTCATATTGACACTTCCATCCAAATTCAGGACCACAGGATTTTACACAACTGTGTTTATTTTGCCTCTATTCAAATTACTTTGTTTTAAAATCACCAAAAGTACTTTCTTTGTGTTATCCCACGATAGTGGTATGCCACTGTAGAGCTGGGTCCCTTTGTTTCATTCATCTTCTTATTTTTAAAATTTTTAAAAAATTTAATTGTGTTCCATATTCATGTAAAAATTTACAGAATTCCACAGTCAGAGCTGTAGATCTGAAAAGTACACTTTCTCTCTTTCACCTCTGCCCTTCTGTTTCTACATTCTCTTACAAATAACCATTACATTTTTGTTTGTTTATCCTTCCATTTAAAAAATAAAAGCAAATAGTTCTGTGTCTGTATCCCATCCTCTTCTTAGTTGAATAATCACGCGCTAGAAATGTTTTGTCCGCATTGCCTTTTTTAGACAATAATATATCCTGGAGATCATCTTATAGCAGTATTGGGGGCTGCTTGGTACTCCACTGTGTAGAGTTACCATAATCTATTCAGTCTCTCTCCTGTAAATGGAGATTTGGGTAATTTCCAGGCTTCTGTTGATAGAATATCTCTGCAGCTAACTTATAAAATTGTCTTTTTTTCCTTTTCTTTTGCCACTGTACCATCCAGATAGATACCTAGAAGTTGGATTGCCAAATGAAAGATTAAAAGTGCATGAAATTTTACTAGATACCGCCAAATTACCCTCCACCTAGGCTTTTTCGTTAGGTATTCCCACCAACAATTGATAAAAATGTCTATTTCCTCATAGACTTTTCAAGAGTATGTTATCAAACTTTTTGGAATTCTGTCAGTCTGAAAAATTTTATATGTGTAGTTTTGATTTTCATGTCTCTTACTTATGGTGAGGTTGAGCATCTTTTCCTACGTTTAAGGGACATTTCTATTCTCTGAACTGGCTCTTTGAGTCTCTTGCCATTTTTCTATGAGATTTTTCCTGGTCTTTTTCTCTTTTTATAGTATGGATATAAACCCTTGGTGATATAAATTACAAATCTTTCTCTCAATTTTCCATTCAGCTTTTGACATTTCATATAGTTATTTTTGCCTGGAGTTTGTTTTTATTGTAATACCAAGCATATAAATCCTTTTCCTGATTGCGTTTGGATTTTAAGTCGTAGGTAGGAAAGTTTCCCCTATTCCCAGATTAGGGAGGCATTCACTCCCACCCTCCCCCTTTTTTAGTACTTGTAAGATTTTACTTTATTTATACTTAAATACCTGATCCATTTGGAATACATATTTGAACATGATATGGGGACCAGATCCAACCTTATTTATGTCATTATTTAATTATCTCAATAACAGTTATTAAATAGTCTTTTTTTTCCTTACTGATTTGTAATACTGACTTTTTTATACACCAAATTTCCATATAAAATTGGATCTGTATCTGGATTTTCTGTTGTTCTTTGGCCGATGTTTATTTATGCATCAACACCACACTGTTTTAATGATAAAAGTTTTTATAATTAATTTTAGTATCTGAAAGCGCTAACTACAACATCTCTGCCAGCCCCCACTCTTCCTTTTCAGGATTTTTCTGGCTGTTCTTGCGTGCTTGTTCTTCCAAATATATGTTATCATTGCTGAGCATGGCTCCAGAAAACAATCTGATGCTATTTTTTTGTTCTTGCTAATCCCTCAAATTTGTTAATTAATTTAAGAAAGATTTCTGTGATACTGATTGCTTCTATCTGAGAATATGGTATGTCTTTCCAGTTGTTCAGGGCTAAGTACTTTAGATTTTTTCTTTTTGTCTCCAGATTCTTCTTTGGCTAGCCGACCTTTCTACTTTATATTCTCAAGCTTGAAGACTTGAGGATCTTGTTGAATCACACGTATTTCCTTTAAAATGGAGATGCCTAATCTGTTACCCATCCTGTCCCTCCTTCGAGTGCCAGACCCAAAAATGCACATATTCTGCCTTCTGTGTGGACTGTTTCTCAAAACTGCTGTTGCTTGTCATGTGTCTTCATTGGCCACGCTCTCCTGAAGCTCCCACAGCCTGTTAGTCAGGGTGCTGTAGCCAGGACCCCGGGGCTGCCGGTCAAGAGATGTGCTGTGGCGTCTTCTGTATTGCAGCAGGCATAAGCCCATCAGTCACGGGACATATTTGGAGAGTTGGATTATTCCTAGAGTATATTAGTTGGTAGAACTCCACTTTCACCTGCCAATCATGTGTAAGAAAACTAAAATCAGAAAGGCTGAGCTTGCAAAAACTGTCTCAAAATGACAGGCATCTGTCATTCTTTCCCAAAGTTTATGTAATCCTCTAAAACTGACAGTGGCACAGAAAAAGAAATACAGCAAACAGAGAGACTCCTTTGCTGTGAATCAGAACACCTCAACTCCCTGACACTCCCTCACTCCCTGCGGTGAAATTGGAGCTTTAAATGGAACCTTAATAATGGAACAATCTCTAGGTTTATTGATTTTCTTCAATAAGTTTCTTAACCTATTCAGGCGTGTTTTTGTTTTCCAACATAAAGCAGAGTCTAATTCTAAGTGCTTGATGTTAAGTTATTTGAAGTGTTGAAATGAACACAGAAGTTAGTGGGAAACTAATTCAATCAGCTCTTGTTACAAAGGGAAAACAATATAAATACCCGTTAGACAATATTTATTTATTTGATGCCACAAAACATAAGAGTTAGCTTTCAAAAATATGTTAAATAAAGTTGGCATGATATAAGGAAATAAATCCCAGGACCAGAAAAATGTAAATCAGGACACAAGGGCACAATTGCTGGGCAGCCGTGGTGGGGTGTGTGTTTCGGAATCCAGAAGTAGAGACTGGAGAATCTTAAATATTTACTACCGATGAGTTGAATATTCATTTCTAAGGTTCCTAGTGCCCAAGCTAAAAACAAAAATACAGTCATCAACTTCATTTTCTATGTAGGAGATACTGAATGGTGGATTGGCCATGTCTTCATCAAATTCTTTACTGAATATACTAACAGGTCTTTATCACTCTTTTTTTGTGGTAGCCTGAACATGAGGCAAAGCTATGATGCTGAAGCATGAACTATGATTCAGAAGGAGATTCTGAGACAGTATGATCCCAAGCTCATGGTCTAGCAAGCCCGTAGCCTCAATAATCATTGGGTCATGCCTTTGTAAAGGGGGCCTATAGGAAAGGTGATCTTAGTTTGTCTGAAAGGAAGAGTGGGGGCTGGCAGAGGTGTTGTCATTAGCCCTTTTAAGACACTAAAATGAATCACAAAACCTTTATCATGAAAATACTGTGGTGTTAAATTACTCTGAATTATAAAATCAGAAGTTTATATAGTTAGGGGCGCCTGGGTGACTCAGTCGGTTAAGCATCTGACTCTTGATTTTGGCTCAGGTCATGATCTCTGAGCTCTGTGCTGAGCATGGAGCCTGCTTAAGTTTCTTTCTCACTCCCCCAACCTCTCTGCCCCTCCCCCCTTACTTGTGTGTACACACTCTGTCTCTCTCTCAAAAAAAGAAAGAAGGTTATACTGTTAAAGGGAGCTATTTTCAGAAATGCCAATGGAAACTTGTGCTTCATTGTTTTTGGAAAACCAACATAATTAAAGCTTATTTTCCACTTCTTAGACACATCAGAAATCACCCGGACTCCTACAGAATGCCTTTCTTTAAAAGTTCAGTTGTTGGTGTCACATGGGTGAGGCCCAAAGCCCAGAGTGGTGAAACCTAAAGGAATTATGACTAGAGCTGTTCTGGAACACCAAGAAAACACCTTGGGATGGCTTCCCCATCTACGTAGCTTGCAGAGCTGGGGAGGGGGTCTGGAGAACTGCCGGCTGTTGGTGAACACGCTAGCTAGATCAGACTCTTCTTGGAAGTTGTGAATGGGAAAATATTTTTTTTTTTGTAAGAGTTGCTGTGCAAATTTATTGGCCTCATTAGTAATTAGTGAAGGTTTTATGAACAAAGAGACGGCACATAAACATTCAGCTTGTGCTGTGCACGGTTTCCAAATCACAGTACTTGCTGTGATTTATGAACGGAAATTAGAGTGGAGAAACGTGGGCTACGGCATGCATCTCCAGTGAAAGAAAGCAATTGCAATCCTTTCATAGTATCACACGGAGCCTCTCATTAATAAACAGAAAGGGGTTCAAAGGGTTCCTGTCATTAATGCATTTTGCCAACCTTTGTCTGCTGGAAACCAGGGTATGGGACTGCATTCAGACAGTGCAGGCGTCCTTCCCCCTCTGACATTTGGGTTCCCACAGCAATCCACAGGTAGAGGGAAACCTGGGAGCTGACTTCTCCAGGTCTACACTGAGGAAGACATAAAAGCCTGGAGCCCCTTTCTTGTACCCTCCTTGCTGTTTGGACTCCCCTGTCTGCCTTTCCTCCTAGAAGTGCAAATAAGAAGAGGATTGAACACACCTAAGTTAGAGAAATGGAACATACCTTAGTTAGTTATTTTTACTTTCCTACTCTTTTCATAGCATCCTTTTTTTTTTCTTTTTATAATTAATTTTATTTTATTATATTATGTTAATCACCATACAGTACATCCCCTGATTCTGATGTAAAGTTTGATGCTTCATATCATCCTTTATTATGAGAATGAAACATAACTGGTTATTTGCATCACTGTTCTTACTCCAAACAGGAGAAAGATTGTTGCTCTTCGAGTTAGATGCAGCTGGATTCGAATGTCATATCTGCCACATAGTTATTTGAGCAAATTACATAACTCCATTGAGCCTCCCCGGCTTCTCTGTAAAATGGGGGCAGTGCTACTGACCCCAGGGTAAGTCAGGTCATTGTAGGAACCAAGTAAAATAAATCACACAAAGCACATTGCCCAGTGCTTGGCACACAGTGGACCCTCAGTAAAAGTTTGTGTTCTGACCTTTCATGTGGTTAGATGCCAGGTCCAGGCTCTTTCAAAGACAGTGCCATTCTGTGGACAGTGGGAAAGCAGATGGAAGCTTTTGGGAAGCCATCAATTACTCTCAGAATAGGTCGGACTTTTCATTGCTGGCTCTTCTTTCTAAGGCCCTGTGTGGATAAAGCTCGAGACCCTGCAATCCTGGCAGCTGAGGAAACAGAATTCCAGAGCCATGGGGCTGGCTAGGGGGACTCCTTGGGCAGTAGGGTTCATTTCCTCCAGAACCAGGTGTTTTCTTCTAGAATTACACAAATATGCGTTTTGGCAGAGATGTCAGAGCATGGAGGACAACCACACGGGCCAGGCTAGGAGGGGCAAGCATTCTGGGCTCCTAGGGCTCTGTCTGAGCCTTGAGAATACTATCAGGGCTCCCACCCACAGTCAGTCTTGAGACTCACTCAGACTAACCAAACTCTCCAAAGACCAGATGTCAGACTACTCTGTACTGTGATGGATATTCCTTCCACCTAGGTCACACCCTTCCAGATATCGGGGAACTCTGTGAGCAACTGGGGATCATCATTATCATCTTCAGAACCACCATTTATTGAGTGTCCACTGTGCGCTGAGTACAAACATGTTTTTTTTTTAAGATTTTATTTATTTCCTTTAGAGAGAGAGAGCACACAGGGGAGGAGCAGATGGAGAGGGACAGGCAGACTCTGTACTGAGAACAGAGCCCAATGTGGGGCTCGATTCCATGACCCTGAGATCACAATCTGAGTCAAAATCAAGAGTCAGATGCATAACCAACTAAGCCACCCAGGTGCCCCGAACGTGTTCTTAATCTCAGGTTATGTCTCCTTCCTCTGTAATGGCCAGGCCAAAGAAGTGATCAGAGCAGATGTGAGAGAGGGCAGATGAGAGGTCTAATGCAGCCTCTAACCCTACAGCAACCCCACAAGGGAAATGATGCTAGTGTTACTGCACTGATGAAGTATCTGAAGGCAGGACAAGTGGAATAACTGACTTACAGTCATGTAGCTCTAAATGGCAGGGCCAGAATTTAAATGTAGCCTCATGTGAACTTTACAGTGTGTGTTAGATTGCTCTGCTATGGTACTAGACTAGACACTTTCCCTTTGTCCCTCTAAGTTCTCTCTCCAGCCTTCTCTGCCCTGGCAAGATGGTCCATAGGAATTGTATCAAAGTGCTCTCTTTCCCACTGGCTTCTGGTTGGGGTAGTACAATGAGGAGCACATTGAGTGATCAGAGGGAGAAAGGTGTGATCAGGGTGTTATTTCTTTGGCTCCTTCCCTAAAGGTTGCCGGGGACTGGCTATGTCCCACAGTGATTGTGGTTTTTCCCAGGATGTGCATCCATACTTTTCTTTCCCTCTTGGTTCTTTTGAGTGCCCCCCTTCCTTTGCCCTTTCAATGCCAGGGGGGCAGTGTTATTAATCAGTTGTAATTTCCTTACTCTACCCACACCCCTTCGAATTGTCTTGATTGGAGTGTGCTGTGCTCTGTTGGTGGGACCCTGATTAGTACAGTCACCTCCAAGATGTGGCTGGAAAAGTGTAAAGTCATAGCACACATGGTGTCTGGTTAGGTCTGCCTCAATGTCACTTACACATAGCAGAGAGCAATCTCTCCAGTGACCAAAGATGACTCATGCACTCGATGTACTCTACCAGGCAGTACTGAGGAACATTAATACATTGTTGTTCACGATTTCTCCTTATCTAACTTTCACGCAGACAAACTTCTTTACATGTACACAATTTTTCTCAGATATATCAATAATTTGACAGTAATGGCTTCCCCTTCCACTATGCTTTGCTTTGAGGTCCAGGCCCATGTCTGCTTTCTTCAGTTGGGGTGACATCCATTCTTTCAGGTGCTCCTGCATGTAGCTAATCTCTTTAGTTCTGGGTGGATTATGCTCATTTTACTCATGGGGGATCAGAGTATTTCCAAGTATTTGGGAGACAGAGAAGAGATATCAGTTCAGTTCGTCAGGTGGTAATCCTGTTGGACCTATGCTCCAACTTCCTCTTTGAATCCTGAATGTCTTCCCTTCCATAGCCAGGACTCTGCTGGGAGGAGGAGAAGAGGTGGGCCCCTGTCTCCTCTCTGCAAACTCTAGCTCCACTTTTATGCCTCTCAGTACTTCCAAGGTGTTCAGCAATTCGCCGCATTCATTTTGAATAATAAAAAAAAAAGACCAGCTCTGGGTTTGAACAAACATGTTTTTATTCAGGGTTTAAAGCATTTCTTTTATGGCTCCCCTGCCGTGCCTCTGATTGTTTCCCTTTCCGTGGAGCTTGAGTGATTGTTTATTAAACATAATAATAATAATAAAGTGGAGGTAGGGTCTCTTAGCTGGCATTAGTTCAGATTCCAATTTAATCTTTCCCCAGCCTCACTTCATTACAACTCTGTTTGCTTGTATATTTCATAACCAGCATGAGTCGCGGTGAATGAAGTCAAGCCTCAGAATAACATGTCAGTAAGATGATTGTTCATGGAACACATAGTACCTCTGGTCTATAATTAAAAAACTGGCTCAAAAAATAACAATAAGAAACTTGTTTCGTTGCATAGAACCTAGGAGCTTTGAAGTAGCAAAGGTTGCCTTCCAGAACCAAGAGACCTGTCCCTGTGAATGTCAGGACATGCCAGGACAGGGAGAAATGTTTTCTGATCTCTTTGAGGGATGAACAGAGTGCTTCTGGACCACTGAAAGGCTAGGAGGGGCATGAAACTTCAATACTTATTTTTCCAGAAACAGTGTTCTCAGAACAATGGGCTATGCCTCTTATTAGCAGTATGGCCTCAGCTCCTTCACTACAATGCTACATCCTGCAGCTTTTGTACAGATGACAAGACAGTTTGGACTGTAAGTGATTAGCAGAGTGCTTCACACATGGCTGGTGCCCAATGTATGGTAACTGTTCTTGTTATTGCGCAAGATTATGTTACAAATAACCTTATCAATTTGTCAGAAATAATGATCATCTCCTAGGGCCTTGGGTCATGATTAGTGGAGATAAAGACGATGCCGTTCAGATGTGGGTCTTAGGGAACACACAGATTCAGAAGGGCAAGAAATGGTCTTTGGATATAATGAGAAAAGAAGACATCCTGTGGGTCTGGAGTTGGAGACAACTCCCCAAGAACATGGTCAAGTTACATAAAAAAAAAAAAACAAACCCAAAATAAAAAAATGAAAACTAACCCACTGGTTGCCTGACAAAGAAGATATGCAGGGGGCAAATAAGCACATGAAAGCACATCCTGCATCATCAGGAAATGCAAAATAAAAGAACAATGAGATACCACTATACACCTTTTACAATGGCCACAATCCAGAACACTCACAACACCAAATGCTGGTGAAGATGTTTAGCAACAGGAACTCTCATGCTTTGCGGATGGGAATGCAAAATGGCATAACCATTTTGGAAGACAGGTTGGCAGTTTTTTATAAAACTAAACATCCTTTAAATAAAAGATTTATTTATTTTGAGAGAGAGAGAGAAAGAGAGCGCACAGTGGGGAGGTGAAGAGGGAGAGGGAGAGAGTGTCCCAAGCAGACTCAGGCTGAGCACAGAGCCCCACTCAGAGCTAGATCCCACGACCCTGAGATCACCACCAGAGCCAAAACCAGGAGTCGGGAGCTTAGCCACCTGTGTCACCGAGGCTCCCCCAAACTAAACATACTCTTACCATTTAATCCAGCAATTATAGTCCTTGATACTTGCTCAAAGGAGTTGAAAACTTATGTCCACACAAAAACCTGCATGCTGATGTTTATAGCAGCTTTGTTCCTAATTGCTAAAATGTGGCGGCCGCCAAGATGTCTTTCATTAGGTGAATGAATAGATAAATTGTGGTATATCCAGACAATGAAATGTCATTCAGTGTTAAAAAAAAAAGAAAAAGAAAAAGAAAAAAAGAGCTATCAAGCCTAAAATGACATGGAGGAACTTAAATGCATATTACTAAGTGAAAGAAACCAACCTGAAAAGGCCACAAACAATATGAGTCCAATTATATGACATTCTGGGAAAGACAAAGCTATGGAGTAAAGATATCAGTGGTTGCCAGGGCTTGGGAGGGGGGAGGGAGGGATGAATAGGTAGAACATAGAGGATTTTTAAGGAAGTGAAAGCACTTTGTATGATACTGTAATGATATGGATACATGTCATTAGATATTTGTCTAAACCCATAGAATGTACAACACCAAGAGTGACTCCTAATTAAACTATGGACTTTGGGTGATTATGATGTGTTAATGTAAGGTCATAGATTGTAGCAACTGTACCAATCAGGTGGGAAATGTTAATAATGAGGAAGGCTGTGCATGTGTTGGGGACAGAGGATGTATAGCAAATCTCTTTACCTTCCCCTCAGTTTAGCCATGAACCTAAAACTGCTCTTAAAAAAATGTCTTAAAAAAAGGCAGTTGCTGGACTGCTATGCAGAAGACAAGGATAGGATTGGGGAAGAAACAAGAGTCTGAAGTCTGGAAATGGGAGGCTGGGGTGGCATGGGGGGGCAAGCGTGTGGGCCCAAGGTTAAGGAAGTCCAAAACTTGGGAGAACAGAAATGTGCCCGGGGCTTTGAAGCTTTTTGTTGTAGGATCTGTGATGTAAATCTTCTCTTCTCTGTCTTCCAGGATAGCCTAGGGTTCATCCATCTAGTTTACAAATTCTTTTGTTTGTTTGGACTTTTTAGGGAAACTCAAAATTTGCTGAATTCTACCAGTTGGTTGTCGTAGGTGAAAACTGGGAGTTTTATAAGACGTTGGAGGCAGAGAAAGATGAAGCAGTTGGCTCTGGTTTATAGTAAGAAACACATCCTAGATGTCCCCAGAGGATGCCAGCTAGGGGATGCTGGTCTCCTAAGGTCAGGTACTCAGCCGAGCTCACATGTCCTAGTTTGAGGTTGGTCCAGTTGGCTCCAGTAAAGCAAGGGCACTCCTCCCCCCATAAACCCTCTGTACGTGGTGGTAATATTTCTTTTTCTTTTTTTCCATTATTATTATTATTATTATTATTATTTAATTTAAATTCAATTAGCCAAGATATTGTACATCATTAGTTTTTGGTGTACTGTTCGATGATTCATCAGTTGCATATAACACCCAGCGCTCATCACATCACTTGCCCTCCTTAATGCCCATCACCCAGTTATCCCATCCCCCCACCCACCTCCCTTCAGAAATGCTCAGTTTGTTTCCCAGAGTTAAGAGTCTCTTATGGTTTGTCTCTCTCTCTGATTTCTGCCCATTCAGTTTTCCCTCCCTTCCTTTATGATCCTCTGCACTATTTCTTATATTCCACAAATGAGTGAAACCATATGATAATTGTCTTTCTTTGATTGACTTATTTCACTTAGCATAATACCCTCTAGTTCCATCCATGTCAATGTAAATGGTAGGTATTCATTCTTTCTGATGGCTGAGTAATATTCCATGGTATGTGTATGTATGTGTGTGTGTATTATATACATAAATAATATAAATATATATAATATAAATAAATATAAATAATCTATATCTTTATCTATCTATCTATCTATCTATCTATCTATCTATCTACCTATATACACACACATCTTCTTTATCCATTCATCTGTTGAAAGACATCTCGACTCATTCCACAGTTTGCCTATTGTGGACATGGCTGCTATGAACATTGGGGTGCAGGTGCCTCTTCTGTTCACTACATCTGTATCTTTGGTGTAAATACCCAGTATTGCAGTTGCTGGATCATAGGGTAGCTCTATTTTTAACTTCTTGAGGAAACTCCATACTGTTTTCCAGAGTGGCTATACCAGCTTGCATTCCCACCAACAGTGTTAAGAGGGTTCCCCTTTCTCCACATCCTCGCCAACATTTCTTCTTCCCTACCTTGCTAATTTTTGCCATTCTAACAATGTAGTTTTGATTTATATTTCTCTGAGGACAAGTGATGTTGAACAATTTTTCATGTGTCTGTTGGCCCTTTGTGTGTCTTTTTTGGAGAATTGTCTGTTCATGTCTTCTGCCCATTTCTTAAGTGGACTATTTATTTTTTGGGTGTTGAGTTTGATTAAGTTTTTTTTTATCAATCTTGGATGTCAGTCCTTTATCTGTTATGCCATTTACAAATATCTTCTTCCATTCTGTAGGTTACCTTTTAGTTTTGTTGACTGTTTTCCTTGCTGTGCAGAAGCATTTTATCTTGATGAAGTTCTAATAGTTCATTTTCACTTTTGTTTCTCTTGCCTTTAGAGATGTGTTTTGAAAGAAGTTACTGTGGCCAATGTCGAAGAGGTTTCTGCCTATGTTCTCCTCTAGGATTTTGATGGATCCCTGTCTCCCATTTAGGTCTTTCATCCATTTTGAATTTATCTTTGTGTATGGTGTAAGAGAATAGTCCATTTTCATTCTTCTGCATGTGATTGTCCAATTTTCCCAGCACCATTTATTGAAGAGACTGTCTTTTTTCCATTGGATATTCTTTCCTGCTTTGTCAAAGATTAGTTGGCCATAGAATTGAGCATCCATTTCTAGGCTCTCTATTCTGTTCCATTGATCTATATGTCCTTTTTTTGTGCCAGTACCATGCTGTCTTGATGATCACAGTTTTGTAATATAGCTTGAAGTCAGGAACTGTGATGTCCTCAGCTTTGGTTTTCTTTTTCAACATTCCTCTGGTGATTTGGGGTCTTTTCTGGTTCCATATAAATTTTAGGATTGTTTGTTCCAGTTCTGTGAAAAATGTCGATGGTATTTTGATAGGGATGGCATGAATGTGTAGATTGCTCTGGGCAGCATTGACATTTCACAATGTTTATTCTTCCAATCCATGAGCATGGAATGTTTTTCCATCTCTTTGTGTCTTCCTCAAATCTTTAACAAGTGTTCTGTAGTTTCTAGAGTACAGATCCTTTACCTCTTTGGTTGGGTTTATTCCAAGGTATCTTATGGTTTTTGGTGCAATTGTAAATGGGATTGATTCCTTACTTTCTCTTTCTTCAGTCACATTGTTAGTGTATAGAAATGCAACTGATTTCTGTGCATTGACTCCATTCTAAGGTCTTTGGAAAGTCTCTATGGGTATGAGGTTTGACTTGTCATGCACAGCTCTTTATTCTCAGGAAAGTTACTTAACCTTTGTGATTGCTTGCCTTGGTTGTGTAAAACTGGGATATAAATAGACCTCCCTCACACAGTTGTTGTCCAGATCAGTTGTAGCATACGCAATATACTTAATACTGTGCCCAGCACATAGTAGGCACTCAATAAAGAGTAGCTTTGAAGATAATGATGATGACGATGTTGATGGTGATGATGGTGATGGTGCTGATGGTGATGATGGTAATGAAAGAGGAGGAGGAGGATGAAGAAGAAGTCATGAAGGAGGAAGGGAATGATGGTGATGATGATGATGATATGATGATATGTTGTTGTTGCCACTGGAAGGCAGTATGGTACAGAGTAAATAGATATTGGATGAATGATTCTCATCAGTCAATGGCCTTTTACTGCATGAAGCTTTCTCTAGTTAGGTTTAGGGCCTCTGGGCAAGTACAGTAGGGGAGTGGCTTTGTATTCCTCTCAGCTTCTGTCTGAGCCACTGGAGGTGTTAGTAAACAGCTGTAATTGGGTGATCCATGGAAGGAAAGTATGCTAGACTCACTCTCAGCTTGTCCTCTGTCTGCAGAGGTCTATTGGTGGTCATCTTCCTGGTGAGTAAGAAACAAAGGCCCCTATTCTCAGCAGGGTCATATTTCTGTAACTCACATTCTCTTGGTGGTCCTTAGTTCTTTTTTTTTATTTTTAAGATTTTATTTATTTATTGAGAGAGAGAATGCACACAATTAAGGGAAGGGGCAGAGGGAGAGGGAAAAGCAGACTCCTTCCTGAGCATGGAGCCTGATATGGGGCTCAATCCCAGAATCCTGAGATCATTGTGGTCCTTACTTCTCACTCATTGTCACCTTCAGTCTCTTTCTGTGTGTGTGGCCAACCATGTCTGTCTTTTTCTGTCTTTCATTTTCTTCTTCTCTTTCTTCTTCTTCCCCTTAATCCCTCCGTCTGATCCCTCTATATCTCCCTCATTTTCCCTTACTATTTCTTTCTTCTTTTCCTTTCTTCCCATATTTTTTCCCACCTCCACCTTCTTTCCCTCCACTGTGAGAGGACAGCAACAAAGGGGTCAGGGCTGGGTGCCCAAGTGACTGGTCACTGTCTGGAGCTGCTATAGAGGGTAGGAAGCCCCACCTATTCTGGGGGTGGGACAGCAGAGTGCTACTCTTTCTCTCCTTCTCCATCCCTACCATAGCATGCTGCTGCCAGGGTCCCAAGATCCTGGGAAACTATAGGGAGATTTAGATAGTGGAGGAGTGTTAATGATTTTTCCTCCCAGTTCTAGCTCAGGGGATTCGAAAAAAAGCATCTAAGGTTGGGTGGCTCAGAGTAATAGACCTTCATAGGGAGAAACTTTAGGGTAAAGAACACAGTCTGGGCTCTGGAATTTTTGGCTTCTAGTCCTAAGCCTTCCACATACTTATCTGTGCATTTTTTGGTAAGTTTCTTCCTCTGTCTGGGCTGCAGTTCTCTTATCTGGAAAATAGAGGGTTTAAACTGCCTTCAAAGTCAACTCTGCCTCTAGGCCCCCAACAATTTGAAAAGTAAATTGAGAAGTAAAATTCTATGTTACCACTCATACCTAACACTTAACCGCAATCCAGTACTGATCTTAGGACAACTGTGGCCTCATCTCTTGTCTCAATGCTCATGTGGAAACCAGCTCAATATATTGAAGTACCATTTTGGTGTGGACATTTGTCCTTTGAATTCTGGCCAACACATGCACATACTTTTCCTGCAAATAAACCTTCAGATTGTTCTATTGGAAGATTATGACATGAACAAGGTCAATGTGCAGTTTGTAAGTTTATGTCAGGACCCTACCCATTTCTAGTCACTGTTGGGCACTCCATTGCTCCATTTGCATGCACTTGGCACAGATAGAGTGGGGAAGAGCCTCCTTTCTGTCCAAACATCCCTATGTTTTTGGAGTGATTATTTCTCAGTCTTATGATGTTGCTCTAATGAGGGATGTCTGTCCTAATTTTCCCACCTCCCTACATCCAGGGCTGGGCATGTGACACAGAGACCAGCCAATGTCCTTCTGGAAATGGCTTTTTTGCTTTGGTATGGATGTGGAACTGCTGGCATTTATGTCCCCTGCGCCATGTAGAAATCAGTTCTGTAAAGGAGAGAACAGAGCCAGTGCTCTGAGAAGCAGAGATAAGGGATGGGTGAAAGGGATCCTGTTGGCATTTGAGTTCTTGGTTCTGTATCTCAGGCTGAAATGATCCAGATTTCTGTCTCCCCAAAGCTTGGTTATTGAAGCCTTCTTTAAATTCAGCTTGGCAAACCACCAAGAGCCTACAATAAACTTCCCTTTTTGCCTAAGCCAGTGTGGGATGGTCTCTCTCATGTATATTCTGATAGAGTGGGACAGCAGCGAAGGTGGTTGTATTAGGGCTCTCCAGAGAAACAGAACCAATAGGAGGTTAATTTCAATAAATGAAATTTATTGTAAGGAATTGGCTCAGGTGATTATGGTGGCCGAGATGTCACATGATCTGCCATTTCCTAGCTGGGGAACCAGGAATGCCGGTGTGTGGTTTGAATGCTTAAGAGCCAGAGGGCTGGTGGTGTGGATTCCAGTCTGGTGTGAGGCCTGAGAACCAGAAGTGCTGAGGGCAGAAGATCCCTGTCCCAGCTCATGTAGTTAGGCAGAGAGAGAATCTAACCTTCTTCAGCCTTTCTGTTCTAGTCGGGCCCTCAACAGGTTGGATAATGTCTGTGCACATTGGGGAGGATTATCTGCTCTACTCAGTCCATCAATTCACATGCTAATATCTTCCAGAAATGCCCTCACAGGCACACCAGACATAATGTTTAACCAGATATTGGGGCATCCTGTGGCCCCGTCAAGTTGATACATAAATTAACCATCACAGTGGCCCAGAGGCTAGACGGGTTGGCCGCATCACATGCTCAGCTGGGGAGCAGGTCTCCACTTCCTCATTGTGTCTCTGCTCTGCCACCTCCATGCTGTGTAACCACCTGTGATCTGTTTACCTGCTCTGCACCCCCTGGAAGTTCACTTGGCCTCTGAGCCTCGCCTTCAACCTGACAGTTGAAAAAAATTGAACTAAATAATCTCTTGGGATGCTATTCTGGCATGAACATCCTCTTTATAATTGCAGGAGGAAATAAAGGCATTAGAAACTATATTAGAAAGCATTCTCTCCACTTTTTTCTCAAACCTCTGAGCTGCCAAAGGCAGCACTGTTCTCCCTGTCTTTTGCTCTGTTTCCCTCCATCTACAACTCTGAATGAATATTTGAGATTTACCCCCTCCCCCAGGTTCACTAGATGACTTCCTCCTGGCTCCAGGGAGTCTTGAGAGGTGGTGTGGCAGACCTGAGGAGAGCAGAAAGGATAGGAAGTGGGGCACGGGAAGGTCATGGGAATTGTGGAAACAGCAAACTGGCATGCTCCCCTTTGGGCCATAATGTACAGTCCCTGTCTCAAGGGCCAGTTTCATCAGTCTAGGAAACAGAGTCTGGGGCATTAGATGCGTGGCTGGGCGCGAGAGATATCCTGCCTTCCACTTATCCACTGAGGGTAACTACAGTGCTATTCCAAGTACAAAAGTGTAATTTTATGGCTTAGATTCTGGGTCAGATGGTCGTGGGTTCCAGCACCAACACCTCTTCATACTCTGTTACCTTGAACAAATTATTGAACCTCGGTTTCCTCATCTGTGAAATGGGGGTCCTGATACCTTCCTCCCAGTTTTGCTGTGAGAATTCAGTTAAGGCACAGGGTCTAGTATGTGGTCAACACGTAGCAAAAACCACATCAATATTTGTGTTAGTCAGTTACTTTTTGGAGTATGGTATTTAAAAAAATGGATGAATCGGTCTGAATTCTGGTTTTGACCTAAGTTGCAAATTTTGACTGTATTTCGTAGATATGGCAAGCCTTCTCTGACCACTAAACTGACCTGAAGAGGATGTTTGTGTATAACAAAGGCAAAACTACCCTTATGTTTTAATTTCATTTACATATTTTTGGAGCACTTTTTATTACGGAGCTCCTTAATAGTTTTAATGCAGGCCATTCAGTTGTTTTGAAGTTTTATGTTTTTTGTTTTTTTAGTATTAGGCCCACCCTCCAGAGATAGGCATTTTGATACTTACCTATACACTTTCTGGGAGACAACTTTCCCCAAATTTTTTCATAAATATTTTAAATAATTGCTGTTGAAAATAGCTCACAATATCCAAAAGAGTATATTCAAAGCACTCACTTTCTATGGTATCTGACAGGAAAACTGCCTGCCTTGGAACAAACAGAATAAGCTTGTCAATGATTTCTATAGAATTTTTCTATTATTTCCTTTCTACATAAAATCCTATAAAACAACTTTTTTTTCTTTTTCTTTTCTTTTTTTTTTGGTACAGTGACTTAAAGAAAGAAAAAAAATGGTTTGAGTGGATACAGCTATCTTACTGAATAAGAAATAATTTTTCTACTCTCCAATGACTTCTGTTCTGCTGCTCTCCTCTGGTGTTGGGAAACAGGGAGGTAAAATACTCTTTATTTCAACTTATTGTGGTAATTTAGATAATGACAACAATTATAAGACAGGAAAGAGTTTATAAAGCAACCCTCTCCCAACTTCTAAAGAAGAGATCAAAGAGAGTGAAGGAGGAAGGAGACAAATTATTACTCAAGCCCTGGTGAGTGCTTCATAGCAGACTTCATCTAATTGAGCCTTAGAAATCCTACCAAAAAAATCCCTGCAAATGGACATGTGCCCAAACACTACCCTCAGAATCACAGGAAAATGCATGCACATAAATGTATGCACACTTATACCTCTGTTTAAATTACATGTGAGAGGGAAGGCCAAGAACCATGCTCAAGGGTCCCCGTGTAGGAGGTCCCACATGGATAGTTACATGGGCCTCTTCTAAGATCACAGCTCTCCTTGGAGACTCTGGGGAATGAGGCTGTAAACAGCTCTAGTCAGTCCCACAGGGAGGTAACCAGTCACCCTCTCCATATTGTTGGCCACAGGAAAATTGGGATGGGAAAGGAGCTATGTGCCAGCTATGTGACAGCACTTGAAGGACTGGTATTAAGTTGTAAGCGGTGGGGGTGGTATGAATGGGCAAGGGGCCGGCAGTTGCCTGAGACTCCTCATGTGGGCTGAGCTGTTATGGCATGGCCTTCCTAAGATGGGCCTCTCTCAGGAGTGCAGTGAGCATCTCTGGGCACTGTGCTGTGAGCCTGGGGCTGTCCAGCTTCCCTTAGCACAGGGGTATCTGTGGTCCCCCGGATTTCAAGCTGCTCATGGGAGATGACCTGGTTTCTCCTTTGGGGTATAAAGGATGCGTGGGAACTCAGCCAACAGGTGGGGCTCTGCAGGCCTCTGCCAGCTTTCTGGAGGAAGGCCCATAACTTCAGGAGACAAGGAAAAGAGGGAGATAGAAGGAGTCAGAAAGATTTGAAGCCAGGGCAAGGGCAAGTGACAGGGATAGGGACAGCATGGGAAAGGATGAGAAAGGTAGAGATGGCAAGATGGAAAGGGAGAAGAAGAAAGAGAATCAGAGTAAAGGGAAGGAGACAGAAAGATAGAGAACTGCGAGAAAGGCAGAGAAGTAGTACAAGAAATTAGAGAGAGGTCTGGGAACTCACTTCGGGATGTTTCAGTTACCCATGATGGTCATGTCTGTGCCCCTCCCCAGCATATGCCCACCAGCATATGACATATGTGGCCTTTCCTCAAACTTTCTGAGGTTGGCTCCAGTTCCAGGAGGAGCTGGAATACAGTCTGTGACTTAGAGACTCATGACTGAGACTGAGGCCTTGCTCATAAGTAGCCCTAGTAAGAGGCCTTGTCTGCCGAGGCTGAGCCCTGCAGGCTAGCAGAACAGAAGTATTTAGTGCATCAGAATAAGGGTGAGTGGGAACAAGGATGGAGCCCCATTGGTAAGGCTGGCCTCCAGTAAGACTTGGGGAAGGATCTAAGACCCAAAGATCTGATAGTGACATCTCGATCAACGTGGTTCACTGGGAGAGGTAGGTTCCAAGGGTTCCAGGCATTATGGCTCAAACACAAACAAGATGGCAGGTGGCCAGAGAGTGAGGGACAGGAGAGAGTTCTCAGGGGGATGTCCCTGCTTGGTGTGATCACCCTTGCTCAAAAAGGGCCACCTCCCTCCAGTCTTCAACCCCCTACCCTGCTGTAGCTTTCTCCAAGCAGCTCTCTCCCAATCTGTAAATGATAGAGCTGCAGTTTGAGCCCAGGTCTGTCTGAGGCCAAAGCTCATAAACTCGTTGTTGGACAGGGAAGTGTCCTGCGGCGGTGAAATCTGGAATAGGGAGATGGACACTAGGGAGAATGAGGCTCATGGTCACCTCTGCAATCGTGCCTTGTGCCAGATGGATGGTGCAAGTGGAGACAGTGTGTACTCAGCCCTGAGACTATGGGGACAAGAGGAGGGAAGTGCCACGGGAACCATAATCAAAGGTTTCAGGGCATGCAAGTCCATAAACCACAAGGAGACTGGAAGAGCATGCCCTCAGCCTTTCTCAAGGATGGAGGCACATCATCGTTGAATTCCGTTCATCACCCCTTTCATTTAGGGCTCCTGCTCCTGACGCCACCGTACCCCAAGGCCTGGCTCCACTACCTGCCAGGAGCCACTCTCAGAAGCCGGCATTTCTGCTGCTGCCTGCATAGGCATCGGGGGCTTCATCCTGCAGATCCAGTCACAACTAAAATTACCTTTTCAGAGCACCAGGCATCTGTTTCCACGGAAACATGTGCTCCGGGGGGTGGCGGGGTGGGGACTAAGAAGAGCCAGTAGGTATCGTAGGCTTGGAAAGAACCTTGTGAATACTTCTCAGTTTATTCAGCGTGCGCCCCCAATTCAGATTATAAATTAAACACCTCATCATGCAGTAATGATTCTAACTGGGAGTCATTACGAATAGCTCCAGCAGCCTGGGGCCCAATCAAGACCAACAGTGATAAAAGCTGTCTTCCCTAGGAAGATTCTGTGAGTGAGCCAGCATTACCTTACCTGTTCAGTTAAGTGACATGGCAAACTGTTCACGAGGCAGCCAGGAGCTGTCCTTGGTAAGGTTATCTTGTCAGCAGATATCCAGGCGTGACTGGGGGGAAAAACCCTGTGCTTTGGTTTCGAACAGACCTGCATTCTACTCCCATCTCAGCCATTTAGGGTCTGAATGCCCCCGAAGATGTTGCCTTAGAATCTCAGTTTCCTTATTTTTTTTAAAGATGTGTTTTTATTTATTGGGGGAGGGGAGGTGCAGAGGGAGAGAGAGAATCTCAGGCAGACTGCCTGCAGAGCAGAGCCCAACATGGGGCTCCATCCCAAGACTGAGCGAAAACCAAGAGTCGGACACTCAACCAACTGAGCCACCCAGGCGCCCCTCAGATTCCTTATTTTTTAAAGTGGGTCCTGGAGCAGCCCACCATACTACATGGCATTTAGTATTGCTGATTATTTGTACTTCCTTTGATATCTGGCTTGCTGAGATTCTCTGAGCTTTGACACAGGTTTATTTTTAGAAAGGCATTGGACAGATCACTATAATATAATCAGAATATTTTTCTGAAGTGACTGAGACCCAACTTGAATTAGCTTTCTTACTGAGAGTCTCTAGGAAAATCCATTGTGGAATCTCCCAAGAAAATGACATTTTGTAGTTAAACTTATTTTTTGGGTCACAGTTTGTTCCTTAACATGATTGCGTCCTGGAAGCCTTAAAGAAATTCAGAGGCAACGTGACACAATACAGCAATGGCAATGTTCTGTGCAGAGTGGCACAGGGTGACTTCCCGAGCTTAGGTATGATGTGGCATTCATTGAGAGACCCTCAGGGTATTGTTTATATAATTGTGGGAAGGGCAGAAGTACAACGGGTCCCCAAGCCAACTGGAACCAGAGACTTGCATGTTGCTAGGGCCCTCTACTCTGTCTGTCCCTGAGCTTATTTCTTTATTCTCTCCTACTAAAAACTGGCTCTGTCCAGATCATGAGAAAATCAGTTGCTTATAGCACCCAATCTCCTGCCATTGTCTTGGTGACCTATATCTCTCAGTTCCAGTTTGAAAATTTGGAAAGAAAACGACTAATGACCAGTGGTTCACCCTGGACCACTGCATTATGACCAAGGAATCAGGGTCATATATCCAGCAAAGATATAAACACAAGGGTCCTAAACATGTATATATAAGCCATTTCCCATAGAAGGGAGATTTTTGACTTAAGTAGTAATCCAATTGGTTCCAGACCTTCACTAGGCATTCCCATTCTTACATTTTGCTGACACTCGATGTAAAGGGAATCCAAATATAAAACAGAAGTTTCGGCCAGGTCCTTAGAGAAGGCATCCAGAAAGATCTTGTGAGGCATGTCTTAAGCTGTACATATTCCAGGAGAACCTGGTTCTTTTCTTCTAACTTCTGCTCACTTCCACATCATCAAATGATTACTCCTTTTGGTTAGAAAATAGTTCGATGGGATCCCTGGCATTTTCTGTCCAGGTACATATCCTCCTTGGAGAACCTGTCTGACTCATGACTTGGAACGGGCAGCTGTACAGATCATGTAATCTCATTATAGCAGCAGAGTGCTTGGATGAGGGGTGGACCCTAGAATGGAGCTCAGCCAGACAGAATCTTGCTTCAGGTGTGTTAGCTAAGGTTATTTTGGTCCATAATAGAACCAAAGCAAGCTGGACTAACTGTCCCCTTTTACTCTCACACTAAAGAACGGTTGCATAACAGGGATTTGAGGAAGTAGCATCTGGAGTTTGTGGTCATTTTCTGTAGAACAGGGTCTTTTTACCCTTTGTAACCATGACCCACAGGAAGAACTACATTTTATGTTTGCCCTAGAAAGCGCACATATAAAATTGAAACAAAAGTTTCATGAAATAATATTTATCCTTACTATGTGCAATGCACTATAACATTTTCTTATATCATGTATTTTATTCTATTTATTTTTTAATGAAAAGTGCTAGTCATAACTCACTAATTTTTTTCAAGATCTAAGGAAAATAATGTGTTCCACAATGTGAAAAACACTTCTAGTCTAAAGTGTCTAAAGTGCTTCCTTTGATATCATTCTGTGTCAGCTTCCAATCCTTGATCTTAATTTACATTCCAAAATTCTCAAGAAAGAGAACATGTTTAGTTATTTTGGGTTCTTGGGCCTTCCCTTGTCCTAATCAGCAATGGCGGGATTCTAAACATGGATGCTGATGCCCAAGTTTGTAGATCATACATGTTCAAACTCTGGACAGACACTTCAGATAGTTTCTACTCCACACAGACACTGGGCATTGAGACAGAGAGCTAAGCTGGTCAGATAGTAATGGGGACCATAGCTGTAAGGTCAGGTATAGCTGGGGCTAGACTTGGAGTCCTGGCAATCCAGACGACACACATGCAGGAGGACTGCATGGAGGGGCAGAGATGTTCAACAAAGAGGAAGAGAACAGAGGGCAGCCACATGACTTTGCAGGCGATGCTGTGGGCCAAGCGGTACTTACCTGAGTTGAACTCAGATTTCCCTGTTGAAGTGGGAAGCCACTGCGGATGTTGGATCCTGACCATCTTTCTTAATGCTTGTAGAATTTTGAATTATGTCATAGACAGTAGGGGAAGCTTGAAACGTTTCTGTTATAAAAGTCAGGTGGAAAATTTCTCCATTTTTAACCAATATCTTTCCCCTAAAGTTGGCATTAGGGACTTTGTGTCTGAGAGAGCATAGGAACGCACAGCTCTGTCATGACCTTGGATCACTGGTGTTCAGAGTCACTCCTCCTATTGCTGTATCTGTACCCAGAAGTGGTGACCAAGTATGGTCAGAAGACAATCAGGTTTCCATAGCATCAGGATCCCCTGGAGTGAACAAAACAAAATGCTCCAAATAATTTTAGTGCCGGTGCTGAGGGCAGGGATGGAAGATAGGGTTGGCATAGTTTAGGACTGAGCCCATAGTGGAGTAGCCATACAGTGGAATGCTAGTCAGCAATAACAAGGAATGAACTCTCAAGCCATGCACAAGCTTAGATGGGTGGATCTTAAATGCTTATTGATAAGTGCAAGGAGCCAATCTGAAAGGCTCTATATTGTATAATTTAATTAATGTGACATTCTGGAAAAGGTAAAACTGTAGAAGAATTTTCTGGGAGAGATGGTCGATATATATGGTTCTCAGTATGGATGGATTTTATTTTCAAACTATTAAAAGTTCTGCTGGAAACATGTTAGAAAGAGGTCAGCTGGAAGGGCAGTCTATACTTGAGCAAAGAAGGCCACACACCTGTGCCCTAAACTGACTCAGGAGTAGCTATCGCAAATCCTCCCAATGGATCTTCATTTTCCTGCTAGCATGGAATGCTGGCAAGAGGAGGAATTTTGAAACTATTACTATGTTAATAGAACACCTGAATTGATGAATTAGTGCCCTTGCTTCAGATCCTTTATCGTCCTGTACTTCCATGAGAATGGCTTGGTAAAAAATATGTGATCTCTATCTTACCTGATCAGTTCATTGACAAAGATGGGTACATAACAGAATGAGAGCGGGTTGTACTTTGGCTTGCACATGACACTCACGGGTTAACTTTCTCAAACAACTAGGTGGTCTTGATACTTCTGATAATGGTCACTGAAAGTTGATACAATGGGCTTCTGAAATAGTTATACTTCCAAAATTCACACATCTGTTTCCAGGATTGTTTTAGCATAAAGATTGTCCCAAATAAGGAACAATCCTATAGTTAATAAGAATGTGGTCAATTTCTTCTTAATCCAATAGTTATTAAGAATTTGGTCCACTTAAATTAAATACAACAGATTCTTTTCAGATGAGACTTTTCTTTCTGTTTATCAAAATTATTCATGTTCAATTCAGAAAATAGGAAAACACAAAAAGAATCACATATAATCACATCACCAGGAAATGGGATGATTATTATAGGGGACTCTTTTCATTACTTTAAAATGTTCAGACTCGGTTATTGGACATCCTGGGTGATTCTAGACAAGTCTCTTAATCTTTCCGAGATTTAGTTTCCTCATCTTAAAAATGGGGATAATTATAACCCAATTGAGATAATAAGGTTGTTTTGAGCATCAAATGAATCAGGGTGTATAAAGCACAGCAATGCTTGGCACATAGCAAATGCTCACTGAGTGCTGGTTGCTAACATTATTATCATTGTTCTTACAATGGTTCTTATTATTTCTTTATAGTTTTACTCATTTTTTATATATGCTTTTTTATATTGTTGAATTCATGCTGTCTATATTACTTTATCTACTGCTTATTCAGAATTATTAAAAAATAAACATTGCCCCAAATTATTGCAAACTCTTTGTATACATAATTAAAAATAGTGAAATAACATGCTACTTAGATGCTGAATTTTAATTTACTTAACTATTGTTGGATATTTATGCTGTTCATAATTTTTCAGTATTACAAATAATGAGACAAGAAACATCTGTGTATAAACTTTTGTGCCTGTGGATTAAGCTTATTTCTTTGGAGTGGAATTACTAGTTCAAAAGTAACACTTGGAACACATCATGTAAAATTATTTTCTAAAAGGGTTGTGACAAATTATATTCCCAAGAGCTGTGCACGATTGGCCATATTTCACTGCCCTTGATAATATTTGGAATTCTCGCTAAGACTATTTCTGAATTTTATAGACAAGGGCATGCTAATTCAAACAACACATATTTTAAGGAGCCTACTGTGGACTAGCCACTGTACTAGACACAGAGATCAAGTGGGGAGATAATGGACACCGTTCTTGTTCCCATGGAATTTATGCTATGTGAACAGGAAACAAGTGGTAACTCAAACAATCACTTAACTGTGTGGAGGCTGCAAAGGAGAAGCAAATGCTGCTATGAGAGATTCAGGAGGCAAACTGACTTAGTCTTGAGGAATCAGAAAGACTCCTCTAAGAGAGTAACACTTCATCTGATACATAAAGATGAGTAAGCATAACCTGGCAAAGGGCCGGTACATGGAAGGGCTTTCTAGGCAGAGGGAGTGAGATGGACAAACACTTGGAAAGAAAGGGAAGAATGGCTTGTTGAGACATACCAGGAGACTGACATTGCCGTGGGGCACTGCGAGGCAGGGAGGGAGCCAGGGACGAGAGTGGGCTGAAGAGGTCATGAGGACCAGTGCCTTATCCTAAGAATTATGGGAATCAGGTGGCTTGATTTTTAGCATGGAAGTTACATGATCACATTAGTGTTTTAAAGAGACCAATTTAGCCAGAATGTGTAACGAATGGTTTGGAGACAGGAGAGAGAGAAGACTCTTTGAAGTATGTCAGTAGAAGGATAATGATAGCTTGAGCTAAAGTAGCTGCATTTACAGTGAGAAGTTTATATATATATACATACATAATATTTAGGAGGTAGAGTGGGTGATTGATTATCTCTGGAAAGTGAAAGAAAAAAGAAGCATATGTTAAATATTATTTTCAAATTGCTGGTATGGGCAATGGGGCAGATGATTATGATGACTGGGAATGCAGTGGGGGAAGCCAAGTTGAGGGGAGAGATTTGGCTTCAGGTTTGAAGGTGCTGAATTTGATCTGAGAACTCCAAAGGGAAAAGTTGTGGAGTCAGCTGAGTGTATATGTGTCTGGAATCCAGATAAGAGGTCTGGAATTGGGGTGGAATAAACTTGGTAGTCATTAATACATAAGTGGTAGGGATACGTATTAGTAAATAGATGGTATTTCACATCACGGAAGTTGATGAAATTGCTTAGGAACAACTGTAGAGTGAGACAGGAAAAGAGCCTGGAATAAAGCCCTAATGTGTTCCAAAGTTTCATTATTAGATGGCAAAGGAGAAGCTAGAAAAGGGTGGAGACATAATAGCCAGAGATGTTGAAGGTAACTGATGAGGCAGCAACCTCTTTGACCTTGGCCACAGCAACTTCTTACTAGCTATGTCTCCCAAGGCAAGGGAAACAAAAGCAAAAATGAACTATTGGGACTTCATCAAGATAAAAAGCTCCTGCACAGGGAAGGAAACAATCAACAAAACTAAAAGGCAGCCTACAGAATGGGAGAAGATATTTGCAAATGACATATCAGATAAAGGGTTAGTATCCAAAATCTGTAAAGAACTTAACAAACTCAACAGCCAAAAACCAAATAATCCAATTAAGAAATGGGCAGAAGATATGAATAGACATTTTTCAAAATAAGTCTGAGAGAGACAAATACTACATGATTTCATTCATATGTGGAATTTAAGAAACAAAACTGATGAACATAAGGGGGAAAAAAAAAAGAGAGGCAAGCCATAAACAGACTCTTGACTATAGAGAACACACTGAGAGATGCTGGAGGGGAGGTGGGCAGGGCATGGGCCAGAAGGGTGTTGGGGATTAAGGAGGGCATTTGTGATAGCAATGGGTGTTGTGATAAATCACTAAATTCTATTCCTGAAACTAATATTTCATTGTGTGTTAACTAGCTGGAATTTAAATAAAAACTTGAAATTAGAAAAAACAAGAAAGTCTATTTTGTCTGATTAAAAAAAAAAAGAGAAGGTAGCTGATGAAGCAAGTTCTGATGAAGGTAGGAGGCAAGGTCGGAGGGGGTCCAGGTGCTGATCTAGCAATTGGTCTTAAAATAGGAGAAGGGGCCCTTTCTCATTGTGTTAGGAAGGTGGGAGGAGAAGACAAATCCACATGAAGATAACTTTATGAAATTGGTGTTGGAAATTTGAAGGAGTTATCAGGTGCTGGCTTAAATAATCTCAGTGAAGATTGGGGCAAAGTGACTGACTGAGTGGGGCAGACAGACAAGTTGGGTATTTGTAAAGTATCATTAAGATATTTTAAAAGCTGGTCATGAGAACATAATTGGGTCACTGGGAGTTGTAGTTGGTGATCCCGTGTTTATAGTGACATTCACTTGCCTACAGTGTGATTTTGCTAATCAAGTGTGGTTTTGTACGGGCATGAAGAAGGTGATAGGTTCTTCAATGCCTGTGGTTTTGCCTGGGAGCTTGACGGAAGACAGGAGGAGCTTGGGAGTTTAGAGGGTTTGAGATAGAATGAAGGGCTATGGAATCTAAATTGGAGGAGAGGGAGATGGGGACAGAGGATTGAGAGAAGGTGGAGAGGTCAGTGGGTTGGATGTCATGATGGAGGCAAAGCATAGGTGCTCAGAGGACTGTTGAACCAGCAGAAAGGAGATCGTAGCCTTTTTGTTAGAATCCTCGGGGAAGGTGTCATAATAGGAAAACCAGAATGTGTTTAGGGATTTTGCAGACGGAAATGGATATGTGGGGAGTGTTCTGAAGAAATAAGGAGTTGAGGAAGCAAAAAGCCATAATGTTCAGTGAGTAGAACATCTCTGTGGAGCCGTAAGAATGATAGATGTTAGTAGTTGAGCCAGAGAAGGAGCAAAAGGAGCAGGTGCCTGTGGGGAACCTCAAGGAGTGATCAGATGTCAGGAGATGATGATAATGAAAAAGAAGAGATAGCATGTGGCCAGAGAGCTGAGCCTCATTATTTCTGTTTGTACCTTTTCAAGTGGTACATTTTAAAGGTGTAGAATTTGTACACTTTAAAGATTAACCAGACTCCATGGGTTCACGCTTGTTATCGACATTGCGTTAGCCTCTTGTGACTTCTCTGTTAATGGCTTTTCCCCATTTATCTATTGAAGTTTTAGTGCTGCTACTTATCCATTACTGTGTAATTTATACATTAGGATTATTAAGCTTTGGTGTGCTATTTGTTACAAATGTTTTTCTAAATTTACTTTTTAATTGTGGATTTGTAAATGAGTGATTAGCACATAAATTCGAGTCAAACACAGAACTGGCAGGTTGCTTATTTATATTTATTTGATTTATTTTCTATTTTATTTTCTTATTGAAGTGTAGGTGAGCAGAACTTGTAAGTTTTTAAGCAGTATATCTATGTTTTTCCTTTGTCATATCTTTCATTAATTTGAAATCCAGAACATTCTCCCAGAGTCAAATATTTGATTCAAATTGATTATGTTAAATTTTATTATACATTTTAAAGTAATTGTGACATTTAGTATGTTACTTTTTTGTTCCTCTGAATTTTCTGTTATATTTGGTGGCAGGAGGTTTTCTATAATTTTCTTTCCAAATGGCCACTCATAAAGAATTAACTTTCCCATTGAGTCCAAGCTACCAATATGACCTCGATTGGATCACAAAATTCCTGAAAATTTAACAATATGCTCTTTCAAGCTAATACTTGTGACTTCAGCATATCACTGCCTCTTCTGATTCATTACTCTTTTTAGAGAACTTCATTAGTCTTCATCTTTGCTTTATCTGCATTGGTGAACTTTGGGATCACTTCATCAAGCTCTCCTCAAAACTAATCAGTTTAATGGTAAGAATAAAATTAAGTCCATGCATTCACCAAACAATTAAAAGTTATGTAGCATATATTAAGCTTCCCTGTCTTGAGAATTTTTTAAAAATTTGTATAATGTGTCATTGTTATTTTTTTTCCATATAATTTTCCACATTTCTTGTCCTAGGGTATTTATAATTTCATTTCTTTTATTTTTATTGTTTATGCATATTCATGAAACTGGTTACTCCTGAATATGAGGAATAAAAGGATTTATTTTGTATAAATCTACTTCGGAGGACCAATACTTCTACTCATTATAGAGCTCATTAAGGGGTTAAAAAAGCCAATTCTGGGGCGCCTGGGTGGCACAGCGGTTAAGCGTCTGCCTTCGGCTCAGGGCGTGATCCCGGCGTTATGGGATCGCCCCACGTCAGGCTCCTCTGCTATGAGCCTGCCTCTTCCTCTCCCACTCCCCCTGCTTGTGTTCCCTCTCTCGCTGGCTGTCTCTATCTCTGTCGAATAAATAAATAAAATCTTAAAAAAAAAAAAAGCCAATTCTGTGTTCACAACCCATGTATTTTTAAGTTCTTCTTTAAAATGCATTTAAGACTAACAATACATTGCAAAAGTGCTACAAAAAGTTCTCATATACACTTCACCCAGCTTCTCCTGAAGATAACATCTTCTATAACCACAGTACATCATCAAAATCCGGAAAGTGATATTGGCACTACTCATGTATAGACGTCATTTCGTTGGACTCACAACCAGTATTCCCCTAAAGAATTAAATAGAAGAGAATAGAGTGGACTAGAAGAAGTAGAGTACATGAGTGATAAGGATGCAGGGGCGTAGCTTTATGAAAGTAAATGTCATTGCTATGATAAAACAAAGTTTGAAAAAAATATTTTTCTAGACACTCCTGTTGTAATAATTTTTTTTGTAGTATCTGGGTAGGTTCTGCATGAGGTTTGCTGTTGTAAAAAGATTTTAAAAATAGTTATTTCTTTCTGTTTAAAAGGCACTAATCCTCAGGAAGAGGCTACATCGTTCCCTGGTCGCACGCCCTTTCATCAGTTTGCATGTCCCGCCATTTAGTTATTTAGATACTAGGTTTCAGTTTGACAGTATCTTTAGTTTCAAGTATTTTAGATGCTGGGAATTAGGATAATTATTCCAAAATATATTAATTTCAGAATTGGAGGGTCTATGAGACAATTTGGACTGAGAGAGTTAGGTACCTGGCCAATGTCTGGTCTGATTCTGAAATTCGTATTTTGTCATATGACAATTTTTTTTTATTTTGAAAGATTTTATTTATTTATTTGAGAGAGAGAGCATGAGTGAGAGAGGAGAAGCAGAGAGAGCAGCAGAGGGAGAGGGAGAAGCAGACTCCCCGCTGAGCCGGGAGCTGAGTGCAGGACTTGATCCCAGGAACCAGGGATCATATCCTGAGCTGAAGGCAGCCAGTGAACCGACTGAGCCACCCAGGTGCCCCAGCATATGACAGTGTTTTGACTGAACAAAGACTTCCTCTGCTTACCATGTAAAAAGAGTCTAGGATTAATAACTCTTAATATGTCTTCCTGGTGGCTCCCAGTGGCAAAGTTGTTTGTACATTTAAAACAACGGCACTTGCATCTTATAATGGTTGTGAGGGAGGGATTTACAAGTGCTAGAGGAGGTGCTCAGAGTGGGTCATCTGGACAGCAGCAGTGGTGGCCTCACAAGCAGGTGAATGACCCTTGACCTGAATCTCACAGGTCATCTGGGAATGCTCAGATGGAAAAGATGTGGAAGACATACAAACTGAGGGGAGAACACACTGAAAAGCTCAGAGAAATGAGAGATTGGGGGATTGAGGAAATAAGAAGACAGTGGGACTTTCCTTTTCTTCACTGGTGTATTTTTAGGTAAAAGTTAGACAGTGAAGCAACTATATAATTTTTGCAGTAGCAAAATGGAAGAAGGACCCTGGAAGTAAGAAAAGCACCCGGGCTGGGAGGAGAGGGCTGCGGACATCTGAACAGAACTCTGTAATTACCACTTGACCAGAACAAAGGCAAACTCAGTGATGGAAAGGACCCAGAAACCTCTGAAACCTTACAAGTGAATCTTCTAATTGTCATCAAATACTTAATTGGGAGCCTGCCAGGTCTGCACTCAGCGCTCTATTCCTCAAGACAGAAGTCTCCCGGCCCTGGCATTAGTATGCCACTGCACGTGCATTCACTCTGCTGCCTCAGTCTGTTGTTTTGAAGCCAGCATAAATCAACAGTAACCACCCGGGGCACAGGAATTGTTGGAAGTTCGGCTCACAATGAAAGCAGAACAAACCCCAAACCACAGGCTTGCCCATAGTCCAGACCCACAGGCACCTCTGAGGCCTGGTGAGCTGAGGAGCCACTCCAGCCCTCTGTGAGGGCCATGGGTAAGGAATAATAAATAAAGTTATTCACTGTTTAATCCTTCACCACCTGCAGCTTCTGAATACTTCAGGCAGTAAAGGGAGCTTGTTTGGGGACTGTTGTGGGAGGAATTCCGATGAAGCCGTGTGCCTCAATCTGCACAGTGAGGCCCCATTCCCTCTTATAGACACTACCTCTGTGTACCCACAAGAGTAGGGTGTATGGACCTAGTGGTTTGGCTCTTGGTGTAGCGGGTCACAGCCAAATACTGCCTGGGTGTGACGGAGCAAAGTGTACCTTCTTCTTCACCTCTTCCTAGAAACTCACCCTGTTCCAGCACGTGAATGGAGTTTTTAAGAAAGAAATATCTAAGATTATAATTCCAGTGAATGTTCTATAAAATCACTTGAGGAGAGTTTGTAAATTCCAAAGGATCTAAAAATACTCTACAGAAACCCTCTTTTGGGAATATCTTTGGGGAATACAAAATTTTTTCCCCAGATGATGGTTGTAAGTCAAGGACCTGGGAAAAGGGGCACAGAGCTGGTGAGTGACCTCACCCTCGGACCGATGACTTCTGTCACTAATCCTGAGTCAGGAGAACTTAGCTCCTCACTCTTCTGATTCAAAGGACTGAAGACCTTAACATTTGTGTTCCTTATTCTTCTGTCTTTGAATTTGCCTTGTGTCAAAGTGCTGATGCTGAGGAGGAGTTTCTCTCCACAGTACCCAACGCTGTAGAAGGGTAACTTAGAAGCATGTAGACCAATATCAAACAGGAATCTGGCTATGCAGAGTCTAGGAGAAAGAACGGTTGGCTCCAGTCAGAGAAATTTAAGGTTCATGTGAGTACCCTCGTCTCTACTCAATAATTTGCTCTTGGATTTTGCCACCCAGTTTTGAGTTTCCGCCATTCCCCTCCTCAAGGGTCAGCCACCTTTTTAGGGCCAAACTTGCTTCTTTCCTTCTTCCTGATTGGAGAATCTTAATCTAGTTTGAGGGTGAAACTCTCTATCATGTTTCAAATATTTTGTTTATGCTGTAAACATTGGACTGAGAGTCTCAAAACTCAGGCTTTTGAAACCCAGATATCTCAGAGTCCATAGTCTCTCATGTTTTATTCCCCCTTCTGATTACCCCCCCCCTTTCTTTATCCCTTTCTTCTTCTACCGATCTTCCTAGTTCTTATGTTCCATAGATGAGAGAAACCATATGATAATTGTCTTTCTCTGTTTGACTTATTTCACTTAGCATTATCTCCTCCAGTGCCGTACTCTGAGAAACAAACTGGGGGCTTCAGAGGGGAGGAGGGTGGGGGAATGGGACAGGCTGGTGATGGGTGGTGGGGAGGGCATGTATTGCATGGATGTTATACGCAACTAATGAATCATCGAGCTTCACATCAAAAACCAGGGATGTACTGTATGGTGACAAACATAATATAATAAAAAAAAAAGGTTAAAAAAATGCAAACCACAAAAAATAAAAAAAAAAATGAAACCCAGATATCTCTTAACTGTTTTTATGGTATGCTAGTTTTCTCAACAGAGCAATGCTGCTGCCAGCTGAAGGGGTAGAAAGTACAAGGAGTACAAAGAGCTGTTAGAAGACATTATCTCAGAATACCATCCCACAACCCTTCCACGAGGGACAGAAAATTTCTAAGTGCTTGGATGCCCACAGTTCCCAGTAGTGGCTAATATTGTTTTGAAAAGTATTGTAATAAGACATGAAAAAGAAATGAGACACAAATGTAGAAATAAACTAAGCTAAACTGATGATTTACCGGTGACATGAGTACCTAGAAAATCTAAAGCAATCCATTTACAACTATTATCATTTTACCTAAAAATGTAGAAGAGTGGCATAATAAAAAGTAGACGAAACTCCAGAGAGTTTTTTTTTCCTCCAACCACCATCAATAAGAAGGTGTGAAACGTACCCCTCCACCCCCCAAATCTATTCACAGTAATAGAAAATAAGTTGGATTTACATCCGTGGTTTTCAAGGATTTCATTTCATTTTCTCCTGTTAGCTATCATACAGGATATACAATATTATCCCTATTTTGTGATAAGAATCTTGACTATCAAAAGCCACTTTGCTGCTGAGTTGCCATGTTATCTCATCTTGGAATTAATAGAGGAAACAGAATCTAATATATACATAGATTCTTTTTAAAAAAGCCCCAATAATAAAATTGAGAAAAAAAGGGCTGTCTACTTAGAAAATGTTTATATCAAATCTGACAGCTTAAGGAAAGAAGATAAAGGCTTTAAGAGCTTATTTTTCAAATGCACAAGCATTCTGAAGAAGATAATAGTTTAATATGAAAGGGATATGAACAAACAAAAGTGGATATTCAATTAGGAAAGAAGTGATTGGAAAGTGCCTATCATTCTTAGTATTCGAAGAATTGCTAATGCAAAATATCTATAGAAATCATTATGCAGCTATTAAAGGAGCAAAATGAAAATTTATAATAGAATTTGAAATTGTCCAGTCTATGGTCCTACTGGCATGATTATTCATTGCTGGTGGAGTTTGAAGTGGAAAGAACTGTTTTAAATAGCATTGAGGAACTATTAAGTAAGAGCCATAAAAGTATTCATATTTCTTGACCCAATAATTTCTGACCCTATGAATTTATTTTAAGGAAATATTTTCCGGGAAAAACCTCTATATTTGCACAGATAGATTCACTGCTGCAGAGATAGGCGGGTGGCAGTTTGGTGCTTACACTGAGGAATGGGGATGCCCTTGGACTCATGAGTGAGTTTCCCCACTCAATTACCTAGTGACCTTGGGCAAGTGATGTGACTTCCCTGTACCTCCATATCTTCATGTGGGCAATAGTGTTGCAGCCTAAATTGTAGGCTGTTGTGAGGATCAAAAGAGTTAACAAATGTGGAGCACTTGGAAAATGTCTGGCATGTTGCAGGCATTTTGCTGTATAAACTATAATTATAGAAAAATTTTTTTAAAGGGAATCAACTTAAGTACTCCACACCAGGAGGATTGTTTAAAAATTATATTGACCTGACTTAATGCCATTTTATAAAACCATGAAGATGGTATTTTGAGGACTCTGAAACTGAAAAACAAGTTTATGATGGACTAATCAGTAAAATAAAGACTAATCATTCTGAGCTCACTGAAATCACAACCATGCGAAATATGTCTGAAGGAGGGGAGAGGAAAATGGTTTTGTTAGCGTGGGTTGGATTGCAGGTGGTTTGCAAGCATTTTCTTTCACCTTATGTGGCTTTTTTAATTAAAAAAAAATAAAGCAATACCATGCCAAAACTAATTCTTCTTAAAGACTGCCTTTGGCTTTGTCTGCTCTGGTGTGCAAAATCAAGTACACCTGGAATGAGGCCATTTGGGAAACCTCAGGGGGGTGCAGATGACAAGCCAGGTGCTGGCAGGTGCAGCAGCAGCAGCAGGAATCTCCTGCTCACCTGCATCCTGGAAGCTTCTGTCCTTCCCTCACTTCCATCAGTCCCTGTAGTGGAGAGTCAGTCCCAGGATGCCTCTGGCCAGATCCCCTCCCTGTCAGTCTAAGTGAGATTCTTTGTTTTTCCCCCTTTTTGAAAAAAAATTATAGTTATAATGTCTTTTCAAAAAAAGCAGATTTATTTAAGGATAAGTGATACACAAAACTCTCCATATTTAATGTGAACAATTGGATGAGTTCAGATATGTGCAGACACCTGTGAAAACATCACCACAGTCAGTAATAAACATATCATCACTTCCAAAGTTTTCTCCTGCCCTCTCTCCATTCCTCCTACACTCTCTTTACATTACTGTGGTAAGAATGAGAAGGGGAACATGGGGAGTTGTTGTCCAACAGGCATAAATTTTCAGTTACGCAAGATGAATAAGTTCTGGAAATCTGCTGTACAACATAGTGTCCGTAGTCAACAATCCTGGGTTATACACTTACAAACGATTCTTAGGAGGATTCTTAGGAGGATTCTTTGTTTTTCATTACAAAGATCTTAAGGGCCTTGGAAACCTGCTGTTATTAAAGGTTTAGGGTAAAAAATCTGGATGTTCATTACTAAGGAAGAGGAGGGCAGTGAGATGATTGGGATGCTGGGAATTTGGCCTGGCCTTGAGAGGGGATACTGTGCCAGAATGAAGACTAAAACTGGAGGACTAGTTTATAAGAATAATTAAGGTGAAGATAATTTAAAATAGTTGTCAAAATCCTGGTGTTTTAGATAGTAACAATCCAATACTGTTCTATTATTTACCTGTATGCCTGAGCAACTTTCTTTCCTTGTGCATGGGATTGGGATAATAAAGGTGCCTTAGTCTATGAGTTTTATAGGACTAAAAAGCAAAAGAGAAATGATGTCAGTACCTGGCAATTAGTAAGTCCTCAAGAAATACTCCTGCTTCTGATGTAAGTGGTCTGTAAGAGGTTACGTATATAGGAAATTGAAGGGGGGGGGCAGGCAACTGCTTGGGGCCAGGTTGGTTGTTAATGACCTGAATTGTTTATTTCAAGGGTCTTAGTGCATCAGACTGCCTCAGGCTCACCAGCAGTGAAATGAGCCTTACAAAAGCAGTCATTTCTTTAGCTCCTCCTCTCTGATGACATCTCTGTGGCTCTCAGCTCAGCAGTCCATTCAACATCAGTAATTCTCAGAAAAGGATGTTTTTCATTGAGGCTGATGAGGGGACATACAATGAACAAGAGTGACAGATAAAGGAGACTCCACTATTGGCTTCCCAGTGGTGAGTGGATCCACGTGCCTCTTACTTCTCAGGGTGTCCCTTGCAACTCTCAGTAAAACTGTTGCCAGTGAGGCCAATGGCCGTGGTCCTTTTGAGTATCAGAACATATCCTTCATTAATCAGGGATTCTCTGAAAAGAGAGCCACAGTATCCAGAATTCTGGAGTGTCTTTGGTCAGACTAAAAGGCTTTTGCTAATTTTCCATATCACTGACAATAGTGGCAAATACTTTCTAAGATGCTTGGCTGACAACGAAAAGACTTTAGTACTACAGTGTGTTTTCCAATCCTGAAGTTTCTAGGTCATATATTGAAACTAGAAATCTATTGGATGTTGTTGGGCAAGATGGATTAGGAAAAGAAAATATGAGAAATGGGGAGACTCAGAGCCCATTGGTGATATTCTGGCTCTAGGCACATAGAGCAAATTGGGGCTAGGCTTTAGGCCCGGTCACCCCTTTCTTTTACCCCTGAGATGGATCTGCATTATAGCAAATTTTCTACAGAAGAGGGCCTTGTATTTGTTGCTTGATACGTTAGGAGCAAGAGTTGTGGCCCCAACAAGATTGATTGAATGAGTTTACTTACACATCTAACAAATATTTGAGTGGCAACTATGGGTTAGGGCTCTTGGGGATACATGAGGACAAAGACCAGTCCATGTCCTAAAAAAAATAACATTTTTTTTGAGAGATGAACGATTCATAGATCAACAAAATGCATAAAAAATGTGATTTCAGGTACCTAAGATAACTTCAGGCATTAGAGGGCTATTTTATTTTATTTTATTTATTTTATTTTTTTTAAAGATTTTATTTATTCAATAGAGATAGAGACAGCCAGGGAGAGAGGGAACACAAGCAGGGGGAGTGGGAGAGGAAGAAGCAGGCTCATAGCGGAAGAGCCTGATGTGGGGCTCGATCTCATAACGCCGGGATCACGCCCTGAGCCGAAGGCAGACGCTTAACCGCTGTGCCACCCAGGTGCCCCTAGAGGGCTATTTTAGATAGAGTGTTTAGGGAAAGCTCTGAGGGTATTATATTTGGGCAGGGGGGCTAGATGAAGAGAGGAAGTAAGATTTGACATTTAGGTGAATCACAATAGAAAATCAAGTTGGCTTGACCTTCCAAATATATCCAGAATCCAGACACTTACCATCTGCACTGCTGACTCTTTGGACCAAATCCTCTAAAATCTCATTGTGAGTTACCCAGTGGCCTCCATACTGGTCTCCCTTCTTTACACCTCATCCCACCCCCCCCCACACACACAGTCTATTCTCAACACAGCAGCCTGGGTACATCTTCAAAACTTTAAGTCATATGATGCCATTGGGTGCTGAAAATCCTGAATGGCTCCCCATTTCATTCAATGTCAGATTCCAAGTTCTTACCATGGGCTACAAGGCCTGGCATGAGCTATGTTTTTTCCTATGAATCTATGAACAAAGATGAGTACCCTGCATGATACAACAATGAGCACTTCCCTCCATTGTCATCTCAAACCCTGGAGGAACAGAGGCTTCTGTTGCTCCATTTCCAGTTGTCTGGACCTATTGTTGACTCTGGACAGGATCAAGGAGACTGGAAACAGTGTGGACTGTAACCAGAATTTAGGACTAAGGGGATGCCTATTTCCCAATTTCATTCTTGGAAAATTACAAGAGAATCTGATGACTGTTAAAAGGTCAAACCGGTATATTAGTCAGGGTAGCTAAAACACACAGCTCCCAATCTTAGTATTTTATTTTATTTTATTTATTTTTTTTTTAAAGATTTTATTTATTTATTCATTCGACAGAGATAGAGACAGCCAGGGAGAGAGGGAACACAAGCAGGGGGAGTGGGAGAGGAAGAAGCAGGCTCACAGTGGAGGAGCCTGATGTGGGGCTCGATCCCATAACGCCGGGATCACGCCCTGAGCCGAAGGCAGACGCTTAACTGCTGTGCCACCCAGGCGCCCCAAAGATTTATTTATTTGTCAGAGAGAGAGACAGAGGGAGAGCACAAGCAGGGGGAGCAGCAGGCAGAGGGAGAAGCAGGCTCCCCACTGAGCAGGGAGCCTGATGTGGGACTCGATCCCAGGACCCAGGGATCAGGACCTGAGCCGAAGGCAGGTGCTTAACCCTCTGAGCCACTCAGGCGTCCCCAACCAATCTTAGTATTTTAAAACCATAAAAGTTTATTTTGGACTCATGTAAAATCTAGGGATTAGGGATGTACTCATCATCCCAGTTATGACAGCTGCTAAGGCCCAGAGATTCTCTCCATCTGTGGTCTGAAGAAGGAAGAGGGAAAACATGGAGGATGGCACAGAATATTTTGGGCACTTGGCCTAAAAGTGACATACATCACTTTCTACCTACATTCTGCTGGGCAGAGCTGGTTATATGCTCCACCTAGGTACAAAAGAGCCTGGCCGTGCTTCACTATACCCAAGAGAGCTGGATCCTGGAACATGAGTTGGGTCTCAATATTGAAAGTTCTAGGCAGAGAAGATGACATAATAGGGTATAGCCCAGTATGGATCCCAAAGAAATCAAGACATATTTTGGGATTTGAAAGATCTCTTTTGTTGTTTGTTTTTTTTGTTGTTGTTGTTGTTCGTTTGTTTTGTTTTTACTTGAGAATAGGGCATTTGTGGGAGAATGTCAAGAGTTAAAGCTTGAGACAAAGTGGGACTTAGACCGCCTAGGGCCTTCAAAGCCACGCTAGGCTGTTTGGATTTTGTCTTAAAGGGGGAGGCCATGGGAAACTTCATATGAAGGATTTTCATGTCTAGTTGGCAGTTTGAAAAGTCATTATGGAATAGAGGGCAAGACTTGAGGCAAGTACCCCAGTCAGGAGGCTGTTTCTTTAGGTATTTCCTATCTTAAGAATTCTCAAACTCGACTCACACTAGGGGCTATGTTTCCCAACTGAGGTCAGTATTCATATACATATGTACACATGTATATAAGACAATTAAGGACATTTTAACTCAGTCTATTTCATTTAAACAAGTAGTGGTTGCCACTTACTTGATTGAATTATCCGCCTTCTAAGAAGGTCACAGCACATAGTTGGGAACCACTGCCCTGTCTCACTGACAGACAACACTGTACAGATGGTCCCCAGACCCAATCTGGGTGTCATGTGAGACCCCTGACTTACCCTTAACATCCTCACAGTTCATTAGTAGCATTATTTCTGACTTATTTCTTAAATATTCCTCACCCGATTTCCACTGTAGGAGATGAATGTTTTGCAACATGGGGATCCCCCATGCTCTCTAAGACCTTTTTATGGAGTCTACAGGGTCATAGACATTTTCACGTTTTTGTAACGACACTGAGATGTTACTTCCCTTTTTCACATTTATTCTTTCACAAGTGTACAGCGGAATTTTCCAGAGGTTACATGATAAGTGATGACATCAGTCATTCTGATGCTCATGTTTTTAGTTTTAATTTCTTTTTTTTTAAGATTTTTTAAAATTTATTTATGTGACAGAGAGACAGCCAGCGAGAGAGGAAACATAGCAGGGGGAGTGCGAGAGGAAGAAGCAGGCTCCTAGAGGAGGAGCCTGACATGGGACTCGATCCCGCAACACCGGGATCACGCCCTGAGCCGAAGGCAGATGCCTAACGACTGCGCCACCCAGGTGCCCCTAGTTTTAATTTCTAACATGTGAAACAATGATAGCTGGGACCTTCCTCATTAAAACCTAAATAAGTATTAAAGAGGGCAGTGGGGTCCTGAGACCAAGGAGCTTAAGAATCCTTGGTTTAGACCCTTATGATTCTGTTATTCTCTTACCACTAGTAATAACTGGACATGATTTTGTGGCCTTAGACATCTCTAAACAAACAAACACTCTTGCTAGATTATCTCGTCTTGTACTTCATCAGTAGGATTCTTGTGTCTGATTATCCAGAGAGATGTCTGCGCTGTGATTCGTGGAGCTCTAATACCTAATCTGTCCTTGATCCTCAGCCTTTTGTATCAATTTTAGAACATCAGGGCTGCATTATTTAGGTCTCTGAATGTTGGAGTACCATTTAGCTCATTCATTTGACCCCGTGACATAGTGTGTGTGTGTGTATATATATATATATACACACATGTATATATATACACATACATATATATATACACACACACTCATATATATAAATATACATTGTGTATATATACACTATTTATATATATTTATATTTATATATTTTTTGCCTCTGCTCAGGAGATACAGAGCTCCTAAAAGTTGATACATAACCCCTAAAACCCTTGTAATTTCTTGAGTGATAATTATTATAAGAGCATCTTGCACAGAGCTTCTAAATATCTTGGAGTTCCTGGGTGACAGGAGCATCTTTATTCCAATGAGGTGACCCTGGGTGGGCTCCTGGATAGCTTCAGAATGGGAGCTGGTTACCAGAAACACCAAGCCATGCTTAGAAGCTTAAAACTTTTAACCCACCTCCATCCTCCAGTTGAGGAGAGGGGCTGGAGATAGAGTTAATAAACCATCTGCGAATGCAAGTTGGTACAGCCACTCTGGAAAACAGTGTGGAGGTCCCTTAAAAAGTTAAAAATTGAGCTACCCTATGATCCAGCCATTGCACTACTGGGTGTTTACCCCAAAGATACAGATGTAGTGAAGAGAAGGGCCATATGCACCCCAATGTTCATAGCTGCATTGTCCACAATAGCTAAATCATGGAAGGAGCCAAGATGCCCTTCAACAGATGACTGGATTAAGAAGCTGTGGTCCATATATACAATGGAATATTACTCGGCTATCAGAAAGAATTCTCAACATTTGCTGCAACATGGACGGCACTGGAGGAGATAATGCTAAGTGAAATAAGTCAAGCAGAGAAAGACAATTATCATATGATTTCTCTCATCTATGGAACATAAGAACTAGGATGATCGGTAGGGGAAGAAAGGGATAAAGAAAAGGGGGGTAATCAGAAGGGGGAATGAAACATGAGAGACTATGGACTATGAGAAACAAACTGAAGACTTCAGAGGGGAGGGGGTGGGGGAATGGGATAGACTGGTGATGGGTAGTAAGGAGGGCACGTACTGCATGGTGCACTGGGTGTTATATGCAACTAATGAACCATCGAACTTTACATCGGAATCCGGGGATGTACTGTATGGTGACTAACATAATATAATAAAAAAATCATTAAAAAAAATAAACCATCTGCCTCCATAAAAAATCCTAACCTCAAGTTGGAGAGAGCTTCTGAATTAGTGAATGCATCCATGTGCTGGGAGAGTGGCATACCCAACTCCATGGGGACAGAAGCTCCCGTGCTGGGGGCCCTTCTGGATCACACCCTATATACCTCTTCATCTGGCTATTCATTTGTATCCTGTGTAATAACCTGCCACATTTAAGTACAGTGTTTTCCTGGAATCTGCAGACGACATTCTGAGAACCCCCGAGTTATGGCCAAGTTGGATGCCTGGTGGGGGTGCCCAGTGACGAGCCTCTGAAGGGGAAGGCAGTCTTGTGGCACTGAACCCTTCATCTGTGAGGTTGGCATGAACTCCAGGTAGTCAGTGTCCAAAGTGAATTAAATGGTAAGACAGTCAGTTGGTGCGTGCAGAGAGTTAGAGAATTGCTTTGTGTGGAAAACCCACATATTTATTGTCAGAAGTGCTGTGAATAGAGATGTGTTCTTTTAGACCCCATTGCTACTCAGTGGACTCCTGCACCAGTCATCTCATCTAACCCAAAGCCTTTAAACACTTTTTGCAGCCTGACAGCTCAGGCATCTGGTCTCCACTTCTGACCTCTCTTCCAGATTCTGGATTTGACTGTTGTATCCAGATGCCTGTTTCACATCTCTGTTTGGATACTTACAATGTAACTCCTAATTAATATTTTCAAAACTTAGCTCCTGATCTCTTCTATAGATGCTTCCCCTCAAACTTCCTCATCTCAGTAAAAAAAAACAATTGCCTTCTTTAAAACCTCAGACCAAATGCTTGACTTCATTGACTCATCTCCTTGCTAATAAATCCAACTCAACAGCCAATTTGGTTGGCTGTATCAACAATGCAGCAACATTTCCTGTGGATTTACCTTACCTCTGCTCATACCCCTTGGACTTATCTACCATCCTCTTTTGTCTGGACTTTTGCAATGGTCTGCTGATGGATTTCCTCACTTCTTGCCCCATGGCATTTGACTCTCCATAGAGCTGGTGGGTCTCTTTACAGAATTTTCTTAAAAAAAGAAATCCCATTTTCAGTGGCACATGGTTTTGAAAAGCCTTTTCCAGGGCCACCTCCACTCTTCTTTGCACCTGGATCTCCAGGATCTGTATGGGAGAGATTGAAACTGAGCCCTCATGCTCAGATAGGATGGTCCCTGCTACTTTTTAAGGTAACTGACCTCAACTTACCCAATCTTTCTTTTTAAGGCCACATTCTAGGGATGGTGCACGTTTTGGAGGAGTCCAGGCACTTTGGTGCTATCAAAGTGTACCATCAAAAGCTAAAACATACAGTATACAGGATACCCCTGTTTTTAACTTCAAGATAACCTTGGCAGCATAGACCAGTCATGCCAGAGAAGGCAGGTTCCTAGTGAAAGCATTAGGCTCTCTGGAGTGGGAGTTAGGGCCAAGACCCAAAGGAAGTCACATAATTCTTACACAAGGGGCTCTTATTCACCTAAAGCTCATCCACACGCCCCATCACCTGAACTTCTTCATCTGATCCAGAGCCAAGAGCTCTCTCCCATCTTGTTTCACTCTAAGGCTGAGATAGAACAAGTGGTTCCCAATGTCTGGGGATACTTCCATTTAGATTAAGAGGCAAATTAATAGAGAAGTGACATAGGAGTCAGTGAAACAGAACTTATTACTGGGGCCACAGAAGCAGGACTCATGTAAAAAGAAGGGAAAAACAAAAGAACCAGGCATGTCAGGACTTTCATAGGCCACGGATGACTGAGTAGAAAACTGAGATGGGATCTCAGGCATGGGGAGGAGAGTGGGATAAGACAGACTCAGCTGAACAAGGAACAAATGGGGGCACAAGTCTCTAAGCAGGTGCAGATTAGAATCCTGTCAACATCCAGTATGACTCGATAGTGAAACCCTTAAGCCCCTTACTCTTCCACCAAATTACGTTTGCAGGGTACCGGTGGACGGAGACTAGGGCTTGCACCTGCCAGCTTCCTTCTTTTTGATGTCAGTCTTAGGCAGGCAGCCTAGAGGACAGGAGCCAAGAAAGAAAATGCCTCTTATTCACTTGCTGTGTGTCATGTCTGGTGTTTGGTGCTGCGCAAGCATTTTCTGATTGATTCTTTAACAGCCTGTTAGGGAGGAATTATTATCCCTATTTTAGAGGTGGAGAAATTGAGATTCAGTGACATCGATCAAATCATTGAGAGTCACGCAGCCACTGAGCCGTAGATTCAGCGTTAACACCTGGCGTTTCTGATTCCACAGTCCATGCGCTTAGTGATAGCACTGCATACCTACCCACCAGTCCTGAGGCCGGACACACAGTCCCGTCTAGGTAGTGGATGGCAAGCAGCTTGAGGGCAGGGACCAGATGCTTTCCTCTGCATGTCCTTAGCATCCGCCACAGTATCTTGCAGCTGCTTTGTGAAAAACACCAAAGGAAACTGGACTCATCTGTCGTTATCTTTCAAATCATTAAAGAAAACACACGAGAGTAATTTGAGCTTCTAATACTTTGAGAATGGGTAATAGAAGTTGGTGCTTCTTATTAGTTGATTTTTACTTCATCGAACCCGGACTTTCATGATTATCCTGCATCTTGCACTTTATGCATTGTACCATTATCCCCTTAGCAAAACAACTCAAATTCTGTAACACCACCAGTCTTGTTTTCACTACACCTCATATCTCCCTGAGCATCGGAGTCCATTATCATGGCTACCACACCACAGACACATGCCCCTGTTGTCAGGTTCTGTGTACTTGCAGGCACAGGAGGACTTGGGTACAGGCCATATCTGGGTCTGCATTTTAATGTTCCTAATCATCTAGGAGGCACCTCTCCCCTTAGAGGAAGAAAAGGAGCAACCTAATTAAATCCCAGCATTAAAGAGAACGCTTTGTGTTGTGAAAAAGTAATTCATACGAAACACACCCTCTAAGCCTCAATCCTAGGGTGGTTAGAACCAACATCAGCTATACATTTCACTGGGCTGCGGACACTGTGCCCTCTGTGAGAAGCTGTTAAGCCGTGATTTCTGCTTTGGACACTGAGTCTAGCCAAGGACTTTGCACCAATGTCCAGGTTCCCAGGATCTCTAGGATGCTGTCTGGGATGAGAAGAGTGAGGGTGGCATTTATGCCAACTCCTTTACCCCATTCTTTTCGGCCATGGCAGAGGCTGTGAAAGACCAATGTCTTTTTCCCTCCCAGGCGAGTTTGAGGGTACCTTGCTTTCTTTCCTGCTGGGCTATACACTCTTTCATCCTCCTAACCTACAGCCTCTCCTTTATCCAAAGATCAAGGCCTCCTTCTCCAAAAGCCAAGCCTGTCTACTGGTGGTGCTCCGAGTGTGGTCCTGGGGCCAACAGCATCATGTGGAAACTTGTTAGAGATGCAAATTCTCAGCCCCAACCCTAGATAAATTCAATCAGAAGCCTGGGGGTGGGGCCTAATAATCTGTGTGTGTGTGTTTTCTAGACAACAGTTTTACTTATTTATTTATTTAATTATGTTATGTTATGTTAGTCACTGTGTTTAACAAGCTCTTCAAGTAATTCTGATGCACATTAAGCTTCGAGAAGCACTGTTTTAAGTACAGGATAAAGCTCATTTTGACATATGGAGGACTTTACAATAAAGAGGGAGGCTGGCATTCAATTTTTGCATCAAAATCTCTTTTCACCACCCCTCCCTACCCAGCATGGTCAAATCCAGTGTGCAAACCTCTTCAGTTCTCCAGCGTTTGTACACTGAGCCCTTGCCCTGGATGCTCCATCATTGTATTTCTTTGTAAAGAGTGTTCTTCTCATTGTAGGTGAACTCTGATGCCTCTTCACTGTCCTGACAAGTGTTTGGTAGAGTGGTAAATAGGGAATTAGTCTTTAATGTGGGATGTGGGAAATTAGTCTAGGCAAGGGGGCAGGTGTTAAAGTAGCCTCAGAGAGGTAGGGAGGGAAAATGTACAGCTTGTGTTTGGAACAAATTCTCCAGCTTAAGGATCATGGGTGAACACACATTCAGGATTAGCGTGAGGCTGGCTGTGAAGCACGTAGCGGCACCCACCTACGATGGGGAGAAGTACTATTTCCAGTGCTGGCGGTGTCTCGGCTCCTGGAGCAGAATGACCCAGGGCAGAGGGGCATGATGAGGACCATTCCTGACAATGGGACCTCAAGGAAGGCAACAAGGAGTTTGTGCAGAGATGGCTGTCCCAGGAAGAGGAAGGCAGTAGCTGAAGAGGTGAAAGTGATGGGGAAGGTGACTGCACACAGAACAGCAGCACCTGTGAGCAGATAGGCAAGGTTGGCTCTGGCCAACTCTGTGAAGGCTCTATCAAGGAGCATTCACCAAGCCTCTTGCTTCCTGGTAGGTGTTTTGTTGGAGGTGGGAGCGGCCTGCGCGGAGTCAAGGGGTGGGATGTCTCTCTGTGGAAGGATGGAGGGAGGTGCCAGGATTCTAGCAGGGAAAGATGAGTGCTTCCTCAAACATGATGGATGTGTTAGTATTGAGGTGAGGAAGAGAAATTATTCAGTCCCTGCCCAGGAACTCCATACTTGCCATATACCAGGCAATGTGCCTTTTTAGGGCTTAGGAACAAAGAGTTATATTTCTAATTTCTCTTTGCAGTTTTTTTAATGTTTTTTTTTATTATATTATGTTAGCCACCATACATTACATCCCCGGTTTCCGATGTAAAGTTCGATGATTCATTAGTTGCGTATAACACCGAGTGCACCATGCAATATGTGCCCTCCTTACTACCCATCACCAGTCTCTTTGTAGTTCTAACAAGCCTTTCTCTTTTTTCCCCACTCTCTCCTAATTCATGAGTCATGTCTTGTTAGTGTCTGTAGATAGCTGTAGTATGAGGTACCTCATGTCAAGCTGAGGTTTCCGTAGAAACAAATAGAGACCTTGCTTTCTGAGTCTTGCAGAGAATTTTTCTGGCAATTTATCAGGAATGGCAGTATGTTCTTTTGGGCAAGGTATTTGCACTCCTTGGAGGAAAAACATGATAAACAAAACGTTATCCTAGAACAGAGCTGTTCTGTTTTAGTTTTTATTTTTTTCCTTCTCCACCATGTCTGGCTCTGGCAACCCACCTCCAAGTGCTTTCTGAGCATCTCTGGCTGAGATCTGTTAAACTCCAGCTGTTCTCTGTCCAGTTCTGATGCTGTCTAGCCTCCTCCAGACATGGTGCAGAGGGGGTCTGAGAAGGGAGAGTACGGGGAGGTGGAAAGAAAAGAGCAAGATTAAAGGCATTCATTGGAACAGATTGAGGGAATGGGGGGGCAGCGGTCTCCGCCAAATGAAGCTGTTGGTTGTGCTCTTAAAAATGTTGGTAGTTGGGGGTCAACTTGAAATTCCATATATGCTACAAAACCTTGGGGAAGTTTGAATTTTGATCACAATATTTAGGAACTGACCATGGTTGTGATCTGAAGATAACCAGATTTTAGAAGCAAAGGGAAGATCAAAAGGTAATCAATCAAAATTATATAATGGCCATGTCAGAAGGGCTTAAAGAGAGGATATTAAATTAGACTTGGAATCAGTAATAGCATTAGGAACATTCTTTAATAAGAACAAGTCTGAAGTCAGCAGATACTCCAAACTGCTTTGGCCTTTATGCTCACCCTTTTGTCCCTGCGGAGTCTTTGAACAGCCCACATTTGTTATCTATTGGTGGTGCCACATGGTGATAATCCACAGCCTCTTGTATTTTAGAGCACACTCAGAGGCTCCGTTTGTGATGCAAACAGAGCCAGAGAGTTAGTCCTGGGATTCGTTCCCATCCCTTTAATTAATGTGTGGGGCTCATATAAACTTAGTGTTTATTTAAATCTCTAATGTGTGGCTGCTGGACATTGTGAAGGACGTATCCAAATCTGAGTAATGCCCTCGGCAGAATAACCAGATGCATTGGGAATCTGTCTGTGGAATTTTTTCTAAAATTGATGGGTGACTTCTACAGGTTACAAGGAGTCCCCAGTAGGTTATTACCATGTCACAAGACTCCCTTGGACCGATGTCTCTGATCAATGGTGAGAGTTGCTTTTCTTGGCTCATTCCACCCACGTCATCTCCTGATGACCCTGCTCCGTATTGTGGGATGTGCATCATCTGGGGCATGTGAGGGGCTAAACTTGGAAGAGATTTTAAAAGATGATGCAACGTGGAAACACAGCTTAAGTATCATCATTTGTAAAAATGGTGTTTGCATCTAGGGTTGAAATGTCACACTGCCTACAGCTGTATTTACAGAGGGGCCTGCATGATCAATGCAACTACCCAAGACTTTGGGAGGCAAACAGTTCTTTTTTTTTTTTTTAATTTTATTTTATTATATTGTGTTAATCACCATACAGTACATCCCCAGATTCCGATGTAAAGTTTGATGCTTCATTAGTTGCGTATAACACCCAGTGCACCATGCAATACGTGCCCTCCCTACTACCCATCACCAGGCTATCCCCTTCCCCCACCCCCTCCCCTCTGAAGTCCTCAGTTTGCCTCTCACAGTCCATAGTCTCTCATGTTTCATTCCCCCCTCTGATTACCCCCCTTTTCTTTATCCCTTTCTTCCCCTACCGATCCTCCTAGTTCTTATGTTCCATAGATGAGAGAAATCATATGATAATTGTCTTTCTCTGCTTGACTTATTTCACTTAGCATTATCTCCTCCAGTGCCGTCCATGTTGCAGCAAATGTTGAGAATTCGTTCTTTCTGATAGCTGAGTAATATTCCATTGTATATATGGACCACAGCTTCTTAATCCAGTCATCTGTTGAAGGGCATCTCGGCTCCTTCCATGATTTGGCTATTGTGGACAATGCAGCTATGAACATTGGGGTGCATATGGCCCTTCTCTTTACTACGTCTGTATCTTTGGGGTAAACACCCAGTAGTGCAATGGCTGGGTCATAGGGTAGTTCAATTTTTAACTTTTTAAGGGACCTCCACACTGTTTTCCAGAGTGGCTGTACCAACTTGCATTCCCACCAACAATGTAGGAGGGATCCCCTTTCTCCACATCCTCTCCAACAATTGTTGTTTCTTGCCTTGTCTATCTTTGCCATTCTAACTGGCGTAAGGTGGTATCTCAGTGTGGTTTTGATTTGAATTTCCCTGATGGCTAATGATTTTGAACATTTTTTCATGTGTCTGTTAGCCATTTGTATGTCTTCATTGGAAAAGTGTCTGTTCATATCTTCTGCCCATTTTATGATTTGTTTATTTGTTTCTCGTGTATTGAGTTTGAGAAGTTCTTTGTAGATCTTGGATACCAGTCCTTTATCTGTGGTGTCCTTTGCAAATATATTCTCCCATTCCGTGGGCTGTCTCTTAGTTTTTTTGACTGTTTCCTTGGCTGTGCAGAAGCTCTTTATCCTGATAAAGTCCCATAAGTTCATTTTATCTTTTATTTCTCTTGCCTTTGGAGATGTGTCGTGAAAAAGGTTGCTCTGGCCGATGTCATAGAAGTTGTTGCCTATGTTCTCCTCTAGAATTTTGATGGATTCCTGTCTCACATTGAGGTCTTTCATCCATTTGGAGTTTATTTTTGTGTATGGTGTGAGAGAGTGGTCAAGTTTCATTCTTTTGCATGTAGCTGTCCAATTTTCCCAGCACCATTTATTGAAGAGACTGTCTTTTTTCCACCGGATGTTTTTTCCTGCTTTATCAAAGATTAGTTGCCCAAAGAGCCGAGGGTCCATTTCTGGGTTCTCTATTCTGTTCCATTGGTCGATGTGTCTGTTTTTGTGCCAGTACCATGCTGTCTTTGTGATCACAGCTTTGTAGTACAGCTCGAAATCCGGCATTGTGATGCCCCCAGCTTTGTTTTTCCTTTTCAACAGTTCCTTGGAGATTCGGGGCCTTTTCTGGTTCCATACAAATTTAAGGACTATTTGTTCCAGTTCTTTGAAAAATGTCCTCGGTATTTTGATCGGGATAGCATTGAAAGTGTAGATTGCTCTGGGTAGTATGGACATTTTAACTATGTTAATTCTTCCAATCCATGAGCATGGAATATTTTTCCATCTTTTTATGTCTTCCTCAATATCTTTCAAAAGTGATCTATAGTTTCTAGCATATAGGTCCTTTACGTCTCTGGTTAAGTTAATTCCAAGGTAACGCATGGTTTTTGGTGTTATTGTAAATGGGATGGATTCCCTAATTTCTCTTTCTTCAGTCTCGTTATTCGTGTATAGAAATGCAACTGATTTCTGGGCATTGATTTTGTATCCTGCCACCTTACTGAATTGTTCTATAACTTCTAATAGTTTGGGAGTGGATTCCTTTGGGTTTTCCATATAGAGTATCATGTCATCTGCAAAGAGAGACAGTTTGACTTCTTCTTTGCCGATTTGGATACCTTTGATCCCTTTTTGTCTTCTGATTGCTGTTGCAAGGACTTCTAGTACTATGTTGAATAATAGTGGCGAGAGTGGGCATCCTTGTCGTGTTCCTGATCTTAAGGGAAAGGCTTCCAGCTTTTCCCCATTGAGAATAATGCTTGCAGTAGGCTTTTCATAGATGGCTTTTATGAGATTGAGAAATGTACCCTCTATTCCTACACTCTGAAGGGTTTTAATCAGGAAAGGATGCTGTATTTTGTCAAATGCTTTTTCTGCATCAATTGAGAGGATCATATGGTTCTTGAGTCTTTTCTTGTTGATATGATGTATCACATTGATTGATTTGCGAGTGTTGAACCATGCTTGCATCCCAGGTATGAATCCCACTTGGTCATGATGGATAATCCTTTTAATGTACTGTTGGATTCTATTAGCAAGGATCTTGTTGAGGATTTTGGCATCCATATTCATTAGAGAAATCGGTCTGTAATTCTCCTTTTTGAGGGGGTCTTTGCCTGGTTTGGGGATCAAGGTAATATTAGCCTCATAGAATGAGTTTGGTAGCTTTCCTTCTGTTTCTATTTTTTGAAATAGCTTTAGGAGAATAGGTATTATTTCTTCTTTGAATGTTTGGTAGAATTCCCCAGGAAAACCGTCTGGGCCTGGAGTTTTATTATTTGGAAGGTTGTTTATCACTGACTCAATTTCTTCATAGTTAATTGGCCTATTTAAGAAATCTATTTCTTCCTGTTTCAGTCTTGGTAGTTTATAGGTTTCCAGGAAGGCCTCCATCTCTTCCAGATTGTTTAGTTTTTTGGCATATAGCTGTTGATAAAAGTTTCTAATAATCCTTGCAATTTCAATGGTGCTGGTCGTGACCTCTCCCTTTTCAGTCATAATTTTAATAATCTCAGTCCTTTCTCTTTGTTTTTGGACAAGTTTTGCCAGTGGTCTATCAATTTTATGGATTCTCTCAAAGAACCAGCTTCTAGTCCTGTTGATCTGCTCTACTGTGGTTCTGGTCTCTAATTCATTGATTTCTGCTCTAATCTTGGTCAACTCCTTCCTTGTCAGTGGGTTAGGCCTGTCCCTCTGTTGCTGTTCCAGTTTCTTGAGGTGAGAATATAGAAACTGCATTTTAGATTTTTCTATTCTTTTGAGTGAGGCTTGGATGGCTATGTATTTCCCCCTTAGGACTGCCTTTGCAGTATCCCATAGGTTTTGGACCGTTGTGTATTCATTCTCGTTGGTCTCCATAAATTGTTTAATTTGTTTTTTGATTTCCTGGTTTATCGAGTCATTCTTGAGCAGGATGGTTCTTAGCCTCCAAGTGTTTGAGTTTCTTCCAGGTTTTTCCTTGTGGTTGAGTTCCAATTTCAGAGCGTTGTGGTCTGAGAATATGCAGGGGATAATTTCAATCTTTTGGTATTGGCTGAGACCTGTTTTGTGTCCCAGAGCATGATCTATTCTTGAGAATGTTCCATGGGCATTTGAATAGAATGAGTATTCTTTGGTTCTGGGGTGTAGTGTTCTATATATATCTATGAGGTCCAACTCGTCGAGTATGGCATTCAAAGCCTTTGATTCTTTGCTTAGTTTTTGCCAGGGTGTTCTGTCTATTTCTGATAGTGGGGTGTTGAGGTCCCCTACTATTACTGTGTTCTTATCTATATGTCTCTTTATTTTGGTTAAGAGTTGGCTTGTGTATCTTGCTGCTCCCCTGTTGGGGGCATATATATTAATAATTGTCATATCCACTTGTTGAATACTTCCTTTAAGAATAATATAGTGCCCTTCTGTATCTCTCTCTATGGCCTCTAGTTTAAAATCCAGTCTATCTGATATGAGAATTGCTACTCCAGCTTTCTTTTGAGGTCCATTTGCGTGGAAGATGGTACTCCATCCCCTTACTCTAAGTCTGAATGCATCTTTGGGTTCAAAATGAGTCTCTTGTAGACAGCAAATGGATGGGTCATGTCTTTTTATCCAATCTGCAACCCTGTGGCGTTTTATGGGAGAGTTTAAGCCATTTAGATTGATAGAGATTATTGACAGATATGATTTTAATGATGCCATTTCTCTTTAAAGTCTTTGTATCGGTTGTGACTTGCTGCTCTGTATCACTCTTGGGGCCTTTTTACCTTTATAGAGCCCCCCTTAATATCTCCTGTAGGGCTGGTTTCGTGGTTACGAAATTGGTTAATGATTGGCGATTTTGGAACGTCTTTATTTCTCCATCAATTCTGAATGACAGCTTTGCTGGATAAAGGATCCTTGGCTGCATGTTTTTCTCTGAAAGAGCTTTAAAAATGCCCCCCCAAGCCTTTCTCTCATTCCAGGTCTCTGTAGACAGGTCTGACGTAATCCTGATACCTTTGCCTTGGTACGTGAGAAATTTCTTTGCCCTGGCCGCTTTCAATACTGTATCCTTGGATCTAATATTTGCGAATTGCACTATGACATGCCGTGGCGTAGGTTTGTCCTGGTTGAGCTTGGATGGGGTCCTCTCTGCCTCTTGGACACGAATGCTTGTTTCCCTTGCTAGATTAGGGAAGTTTTCAGCTACAATTTGTTCAAATATCTCTTCTAGACCTCTGTTTTTCTCCACCCCTTCAGGGATGCCGATGATTCTGACATTGGATCGTTTCATAGAGTCAGTAATCTCCCGTAATCTACATTCGTGGGCGTGGATTTTTTTAAGACCAGCTTCTATTTTCGTTTTTTCTTCTACTAACCCATCCTCCAATTCGCTAACGCGTTCCTCTGCCTCGGTGACCCTGGCCGTCAGAGCCTCTAGTTTTGACTGCATTTGGCTCATAGAATTTTTAATTTCTGTCAGATTCGCTCTCATTTCTGCCCTTAGGGATTCTATATTCTCAGCAACGCTTTCTCTGATGCTTTTTTCAAGTTTACTCATCATCTTGACCATTGTTGCTCTGAATTCCATTTCTGATAATTGGGATACATCCATATGTATTAATTCTGTGGCCGAGGCCAATTCTGTGGCAGAGGCCACAGACTCATTATCTTTTCTTTGCTGGGGGGGACTTCTCCTTCTCGTCATTCTGATGAAGAGAGATTGCAGGGTTGTCCAGAGCCCAAGTGTTGACTGGGACCCAGGCCGTGCGCCCTTGTTTTATAGAGATCTTAGGGATGTGGGCTTCTTCCTTAAAGAGTTTATTTATTTATTTGAGAGAGAGAGAGACAGTCAGCAAGAAAGGGAACCCAAGCAGAGGAGTGGGAGAGGAAGAAGCAGGTTCCCGGTGGAGAAGCCCGATGAAGGACTCCTTACGGAGCGTTGTGATCACACCCTAATCCGAAGACAGGTGCTTGGTGACTGCGCCACTCAGGCGCTCCGGGTTGTGGGCTTCTTGATTTTTCAGCCTGCCTTCTGGGGGAGGGGCCTGCCTGCAGGTACTCAGAAAACCCTGTTTGGGTAGAGTCTCTGTGTCCCTTGCGAGGGGGGATGGGGATGGGCACCCTGTGAGCCGGTATTTCCGGGCTTTTGTTCTCTGGCGGCTTTCCCTGGCGGTTTGCTATGCCTCTTCTGAGAGAGCAGCAGCGGCTGAAATTCAGCCTCTGTCTCAGAACAGAGGGATCGCGGATCGTTCTCCACTGATGTTCTGGCCACTTTAACTCTGTTTCTGTTGGTGCTGCTCAACCCTGCAGCATCCCGGGCTGTGCGCCCCACACCCGGCGTCCCAGCCCTCACTTCCAGGGCCGGCACGTCTCTGTCCTTTGTGTTTCCAACCCCGCCCGCCGCCAGCCGCCCCGCGCGGGCTCCCGGAGCTCCCCGTCTCAGTCTGGTGTCTCACGGGTGCTGACCGCGAGTCCGCCTGCTCCCCCGTGCAGGTGGCCCTCCAGCCGCCAGCCGCCCCGCGGACGCTCCCGGAGCTCCCGGTCTCAGCCTCGATCCAGTGAGCACACCGGAGCTCCGGAGCTCCGTGAGATGCTTGGTGGTGCACGCTCCCGGCTCACGGACTCAGTCTGCCGTTTCCAGAGTGCGGGTCCGCGGTCCGCCCGCTCCCCGGTGCAGGTGGCCCGCCAGCCGCCCTGCGCGCGCGCTCCTGGAGCTCGCGTTCTAAGTCTGTTGTCTCGCGGGTGCCGTCCGCGAGTCCGCCTGCTCCCCCGTGCAGGTGGCCCGCCAACCGCCAGCCGTCCCGCGTGCGCTCCCGGAGCTCCCTTCTCAGCCTGCTGTCTCAAGCGTGCGGGTCCGCGGTCTGTCCGCTCCCCCTTGCAGGTGGCTACCGCTTCCCGGCGCCCTGACACGGCGGCTCCCTCCCCCTTCTGTTTAGCTTCCGATATCTGTGCGCGGTTTCACGGCTCCCCGCTTCGTACCTCGATACTCAGCGCTGGAGATGTTCATTTGTAGAGATCCAGATGTATCTTCCTGCGTCTCAGGCTGATTCCGTGGATATTCCTGCTGGTCTGGTACCTATCCAGCTCAACTCAGGGGACCGGCTGAAAAAGGTGTCCCCTACTCCTCCGCCATCTTAACCTCCCCTCCGCAAACGGTTCTTTATCCTCCTTTGGTTATCCCAGTGAGCCCTGGAGCCACAGCTAGTGCAAAGCCTGCACAATAGTGATGACACAATAAACATGACATTTAAGAAAGAAGGGATAACTTTGCACACTGTTTTCCAAGAGAATAGTGGGTGGTTTTAAGACTGGGCTGTGTGTTCTTTGATAGTCATCCCATAGAAATCGGTATACCTCCCTTGCCTTGAATCTGGATGGGCTTCTGAATGGTTCAACCAAGAAGGTATGGCAGAAGACATTCTGTGTGACTTCTGAGGCAAGGTCATGATGGCCATGAAGCTTCTGCCTCATTTTCTAGATCACTCTTGTAGCCCTAAGTCACCATGTAATGATTTCAACTACTCTTGGGCTGTTATGATGGAGAGGTTGCAGGTAGGTTCTCTGTTTGAGCCAACCTTCCAGACCTGTGAGTGAAGAAGTCTTCAGATGATAGCAGCCCAGACATTTGAATCAATTCCACCCGTTCAAGTCTTCCCAGCAGGACCCCAGTTGTTATGGAGCAGAGACTGTTATTCCTGTTCTAAATATCTCACCCGCAGACTCTGAGAGCATAGTAAAATGGTCATTGTCTTATGCCACTAAATTAGAGTAGGTTGCTATGCAGCAGTAGATGACCAGAATAGTAGGTTAAGTTGGAATTTGCACAACATCACCAGCTGTATGCTGCACAATTCTTATTCTACGTTTGGGAGAATAAGGCAAAGCCAACTATTTCCAGTCACTTGGAGAAGGAGTGGAGTCAATAAATGCTTAATTTATGGATAAGCATGCTTTCACTCAGAGGCAACCATGTGTCCCTTAGGGGGAATATCCCCAGGGAATTACCAGGCTGGGGACTAGTCACCAGGACAGCAGCTGGCCAACTGGCCTCTCCCTAGAAGAACTGTGTACCAATTAACATTCATGGCTTCATTGGCGATCATCAAGCTGTTCCCTGTGTCCCTTACTTTGGCAGAGGTAGTTGGTGTATTAGTCAGAGTCTTAAAGGAAAAAAACAGAAAACCACATTTTATAAAGGAGGTTTAAATTGGTTATGAGGTTGTAGCAATTATCTATTACCTCAGTAATAGTGTCCACCATGCTCCCCTACTAATGTCTGATGGCATAATATGAAAGCATATATTCATCTCACAAGTCTAGGCCTAGGGACACAGAGAAGTAGTGAGGACACCAGAACTGTCCTAATAGCTTGGAGAGGGGTCCCTGTGAGACTGGTACTTGAGCTCTGGAGGGGGTTGCCATGCTGCTAATGTGCAGACTTACGGTGGGGTACCCTGCTCCAGTGCTCCAACCACCAAGAGGGAGCAGCGCAGCTGCTGATGGCACCACTGATTGTGGCTAAAGCAGGAGGGATCCCTTCTTCCCTCCACCTCCCTTCTAGTCTCCTACCACTTCCTCCCATTGGCCAAAGCTACAAGAAAGATAGTAGGCAAGGGATCCTGGGAAGTATAGTTTGTAGGCTCTCAGCTCTAGACTCACAGAATGGATGAGGGACGGTCTGAGAGATGAGAAACAATAGGTACCTAACTGATGTTGTTGGAAATCTTAATCCCTGGGATCGTCAAGAAAATCCTCCTACTGTCCACATATCACAATAAATTAAGATTTTTTTTTTCTGGTCAAAAATCAAAACAATCTGAACCCACAGTAATTTAAGCAAAAGGTGAATTTTAATCTAAGAGGAGAGTTTAGGCAAAGGATCAAACAATGTCATCAGGATCTGATCACTCACCATCTCCCATTCTTTTCTTTACTTTTTCATTCTTTGGCAGGATCTCATAATATAGCAGCAAGATTTCTCCCAGCAGTTTTAGTGTGATCATGTACAGCTATAAGAATGACAGAAATAGGGTCTTCCTCTCTCTTTCACTTACTTCACTCAACATGTAAAACTCATCTTTTTTTTTTAAATATTTTTGTGGGGACCACAGTTTTCTTGGGGCCTCTGCAGATAGCATCACACCACAATGGTTACTCAGTACACACAAGATGTTCTCTGCCCAAAGCTGGGGCCCCGGGGTGGTTTGGTGCAGTCTCCTGCCTTGTGGCCTGAACGCAACTGGATCCCTGCCTCCTGGGCAGCTGAGGGAGGGGGCTTTTGGTGGTGGGTCCCAGGCCTGGAAAGAGGAAGGAAGCAGGGAGGTCTGGGGCAGGCTGAAGACCAGGAGGGGCTCAAGTGTCCTCGCTGCAGAGATGGCAGCCTCAGCAGCTGTGTCACCACCAGTATCTGGCTGGTCTCTCAGATCTCGCCAGCTGGGGACATCTCATTCACGACTGTGTAAACCTTGTAGAAGTTGAACACCAGCTCCCAGACATTGTGGAAACACTCATTTAAGATTTCCACAAAGCTGGAAATCTTCAGGTAGGGCAGGTTATTGTCATTGACGTCCATGTTGATGCAGACACAGGTCAAGTCTGATTGGTTCTAACACATCATGGTCAGACGGTGCGAGGTTCAACCACAACATCTGGCCTGAGTTCAAGGACTGGCAGAAATGGCAACCTGGATTCAGTTCAAGTGTGCTTTGCTTTGCTTTACCTCCAAAGCATCAAGTAAACAGGACAAAAATCACACATATAGATAAGAGGAGGATGTGAGTGTGTGGATGAGGTCCCTGTTTTGCTCACAGGCAGACCCAAAGTCTTAGCAACCCCTAGGGAGGAGATGTTCACTAGATCAGAGGACCACATGCCTTTTACTCACCCAGTCACTTCACCAGAAGCAACTTCTACTATGATCCAAGGCAAGAATTATGTTACTCAGCAAACAATGATCCAAGCATAATTTCAAGATCTTCAAATTCTTTCTATCTTACCACTTGAGCAGCCTCCTCTTTGCTTTGGCAGAGTCTAGGGAGTTCCTATTCATATACTTAGGGGCTTTCCATGATCATGCCTGACCATGGTTTACCACACTCCTCCACCTCTACCTTTGCTATCATAACTATATGGATGCCATGCCCACCCTTGGACCTGAAGTGAGATCAGCACAACCCAATACATATTCAAATGCAAAGGGAATGGTGATTTTACAAAAGAAATACTGGGCACTCTTTTCAGAACCAGAGAGAATGGGTACTGGGGAGGCAAAAATAGTGTATGTCTACTAGAATGATTTCCTCTTATTCTGGCTACAGGAGCCCCTGAGCCCAAGCCCCTGCCTGTCCTCAACAATTTGGGTTCTGGGAAAGGACAGACCTTCCACACTCTCTCCAACTCTGGCTGTTATTTTCCAATACCCAACATAATTTATCTTTTTTCAGCTGCCACATATGAATTGAGGATCACGGTCAACATACCTCTGAAGGCCCTGCCTACATCTCTAGCTATTGTCCTTCTACATAGCTGTGGCACTCTACATAGAGTGGCAGCTGTCTACTCTTCTTCAGTATATACTGACTTAGCAATGCTATTCTGAGTGTAAGGAGGCTTTTCCAGGTTGGTTTCCTTTCTAGCAATGTTCTGAGCTCCTTCCAACTTCTATGTTTTCCAAGATGCAATGCATTCTGTTTCTCTGCAGTTGGGGAGTTCCCTCCAGCCAAGAATTACATTTTGTTAAATCGTCCCTTCCAAATGTTTTCTCTACAACCACTGTAATGAACTGACAGATGGGTGTCTGATCTTCAGAAAGTATAATGAAGATTTATTTTCTAAACTGTTGGGACAAGCCAAGGTTATCATACAAAAAAACTAACACACTGCAAATTATGCTCAATATAACCAAAAGTGACAATTTCATTGGCTATGGCTTTTCCTGCTGAATCATGTTGATAATATAGATATATTTGTACATCCAGAACTTAGATCATAATGTTGATTGCCTTGCTGATAAACACTAATTTTTGAGAGGACTGGAACTTTCATGAATTCCCTCGATCTTACCATATTCAGGATAACATTTTACACATGTTAACTCAGCACGGGTAACTGTTCTGGCCTTTGGTGACCCTGTGTTCTTCAGAAAGGAATGACCTTGGGTATCTCAGTTGGGCAACTTGTAAAAAGATCCCCAGACCATCATCAAAGGTCATCAACATGCAGCGATAAAACTTAGGTTCACTTTATGCCTGTTCATGGACAACGAACTTCTTAGAAATATTACTAAGAGATATCATACAAGATGAACAAATGAAGCTATCATAAGAATCTCCCAATTTTCTAGAATCTAGCATAGACTATTACCATCGCTGATAACTGACCACTGAGCAACCTGACTTTCTAGAGGACTCCATTCTCGTACTCACAATGCAGCTTCCTTCCCTGTTCTTCCACTAAAGGGTTGTTGCTTAGGAGTTTTCTCACAGGTTGACTCCAACTGTATTCCTATAGATTGCTCCTTTCTCTCTCTCTTTTGAAACAAAAAAGGCAAATATAATGCAAATTAATACCACAGAATAGTTGGCCTCTCTCCATCAGGAATCGACACAGAAGCTGCAGTGCCACGGCTCGGTGGCCAACAATTCACACTGAATGCTCTGGTGGATGGATTGGCTCTATACCCAGAGTGAACAGTGCAAGCAAACCATAAAAAAATAAAATGTACTAAACCACCAACTGACATTATGGAAATAAGACACTGGCTGGCCAAAAACCACAGTGTATCAATTAGCAGGATCTTAGTATTTGGCAGCAAGAACCCTTGGTTCAGGAAACAGAATGCTGCATGTTTTATGCAGGCATATAACATTTTCCTTGTATTCAAAGAAGGCAAACACCTGCAGCACATCCTGGGAAAGCTGAGATTATGGTGTTAAAGTTTGCATCAACTCAGTCTGAAGCTTCCGTCAATTAAGCTTGGTTGAAAGAGTGACTGCTATAATCACCTAATGGATTGTTCCTTTTGCTTTTCTCGCCATAGTTCTCTGTAGAAATTTCAAGGACATAACTTTGTTTCCATCTGGTGGAAGGGGAGTTGTAGGAAATTCTGATTGCCTGATAATTTCAAATGAGACTTCACATGATGGCTGAACCTTCGTGGGGGTCCTTAAGGCAGAGGGCAGATGTAGACAAAAGCTGTTGAATCTGTCAGTACTCCCACTGCTGAGAGGTTCAGAGAAGGAAGTTTCCACTTGTCCAGTTCACAGAAGCCTGGCCTTGTGCAAGACTGGAGATAACGTGATCTTGGCTTAAACTGACAAGGATCAAAACTCTGCCTTACTACTTATTGGTTTGTTGACTTCGGGAGCATACCTTTCCTTTCTTAATTTCAGTTCCCTCTTCCAGAAAATGGAGACATTACCTGCCTATGAAACTATGGCGAGAATGAAGACTAATAGATGTAAGTTACCTAGCCCCCTCCTTGGCCTACTGTACTAGGTGCCATGGAAGAGTATGATTCATTTAGCAGTACTGATAAACTTGAAGGGATGCCGGGGGCTGGTTGTCTGCTTAGGCAGATAAAATTACACCCTAGATAGGTGTTTGCGTCCATAAATTCAGAATAGAGGTTTCTGGATGCTTTTCAGGGAGAAGGTTGGTTGGTTGGTTTGATTTTAGTCTAAGACATAGTTAGTTTTCCCTTGACCACTTTGGAAAGATGCGAATCTTATGTGTGGCTTTTGGAAAGCTGCCGGATCTTCTGCACCTCTCAGTTTCTCTGTGGTATCATGGACATGATACTCCTGGCTTCCTTTGATTACTGCAGAATTAAAGAGGATGGCATGCAGAAGACACTTAGCAGAGTCCCTGGACCTTTGTAGAACACGTGTGGTAATTGATAAATGAACAAATATTGGTCTTTTCCTCTTCCTTCAGTTTCAAGGGTGGGCTTTGATGATGCTTGCTCCAGACTCCGAGGACTCCCCGCTGCCGTTCCCACAGGTGTGGAGGCCAGACTCTCTCTCCCAAGTGACTGGGCCCCTGTCCAGGCCCAGATCTGCCCATTTACCCTTATTAGTATTTTCAGGGAAGAGAAGTAAGACTGAAGGTAGAGGTTGGGATGTTTTCTCATCCAATCAGCATTATTAATTGATGATAACGTCTTTGACTTGGATTTGTTAAGAGTCTAACGAATTTATTTTTTTAACCAACGAAAACATTCTACATCTTTAAAGGTAAGGCATGGAGAAGGTAGGAGAAGAAAAGCTAATGTAAGTTGTAAATGTAAAAAGTGAATTTCTTGAATTCAACATTAACTCTGCTGACATTCAGTCTGTGATTCTGTCACACTGCAACCCCCCCAGCTTTCCCTCTTGGGTTAGTTTTCCGCTGCTGTAACACACTGCCCCCAGTTCAGCTGCTTATACAGCACAGTTAGCGTCTCACTGTTCTGCACGTTGGAAGCCTCACACAGTTCTCGCTGGGCTTGAGTAAAGGTGTTGACAGGAAGGAGTTTGTTTCTGGTGGTGCTGGGGAAGGACCCGTTTTCTTTCTTATTCAGGTTGTTGGCAGAATTCAGTATGTGTCTTGCTGTCGTAGGATCCAGGCCCTGTTTTCTTGCTAGCTGTAAATGGTGGACCATTCTCAGCTCCTGGAGGCCACCGCACTCTTGAGCTTGTGGCCCAATTCCTCCTCCTCAGAATTCATCAGGTCTTTCTCACATTGCAACTGTCTGACTGCCCCTCCTCTCTCCTTCCTCTGCCACTTTTAAGGACTCATGACATTAGAGTCGGCCCGCCCAGATAATCCAGGATAATCTTCCCATCTCAAGGTCCTTACCTTCATCTCAACTACAAAGTCCCTTTGCCATTTAAGGTGACATATGCACAGGTTCCAGGGATTAGGATGGGGGTGGCTTCGGGGGGTCTTGATTCTGCCAACCACATCTCTGGACAGACATGGACAGGTAGGGAGAGCAAACTGAAAATAAATCTGAGATTTGTTGGTTCCCTTGTCAGTGACTTGTGTGCTCCTGAGGGGGGAAAAACACCGCAAGGGAAACTGTGGCATTAAACAGATGAAGTTATTTAAAAGACAGAAAAAAACCAGACTTCCTAGTATGTAGTTGTAGGTCCTGTTAACTACAGTTTAAATTGTTCTTTAAGGAATTTTTGACAGATTGGTAAATTACAACCTGCACATTCCTAATTAATTTTGTCATATCTCCAATTTTCTCAGATTGCCCAAGTTTCTTTGCTTCCACATTTTACTAGTAGCTCTTGGTTTGGTTGCTCTCCTAAGAAAACTGAGGCAAAATAGAGTGAATGACTACGTTTTGTGTGTGTGTGTGTGTGTGTGTGTGTGTGTTTCATCCAAGCTCCACTTTTTGGCTAAATTCATAATGGCATAGAATGATAGAATGGATTACTGTTACCTAGAAAAATAACATAGAACAATCATGTGGGTGTGGGACAATACCAGGAAGCAACAGTGAGAGAGTAATATGGGACCGCAGATTAACTAGTGCTTAGAACCCCAAATGCAAAAGCTTCCTCTTAGGAACATTTTGCTAGAGAAGAGTGGCCTTAAGAACGGTTTGTATGCTAAGCGAAATAAGTCAAGCAGAGAAAGACAATTATCATATGGTTTCACTCATTTATGGAACATAAGAAGTAGGAATATCGGTAGGAGAAGGAAGGGAAGAAGAAAGGGGGGGTAAACAGAAGGTGGAATGAACCATGAGAGACTATGGACTCTGGGAAACAAACTGAGGGCTTCAGAGGGGAGGGGTGTGGGGGATTGGGATAGCCGGTGATGGGGATTAAGGAGGGCACGTATTGCACGGAGCATTGGGTGTTATATGCAAACAATGAATCATGGAACTTTACAACAAAAACTAGGGATGTACTGTATGGTGACTAATATAATAAAAAATTATTATTAAAAAACAAATTATAAGAATGAAAATTAAAAATTCAAATCAGAATTAAAAAAAAAAAACACCACGGTTTTATGGCACAGGCTAGAAGACCAGAGGAGGTGGAGTTGGAGAGGTTAGCTCCAGGACAGTGTTTCTCTATGCATACAGAACTTTATATGAAAATATGGATACCTAGGTCCCTACCACAGAGATTCTGATTTAGCTGGTGTGGGGATTTGTTTTAACCAGCTCTGCAGGTGATTCTAGCATTTAATCAGGGTTGAAAACCATTCCATCAGATTAACCTCCATGATATTGGTGACAGTTATAAAAATCCCTGTGACCAGGCATTAAAACAGAGGGCTCTCAAGCGCGGGGGTATGGCCGCACAGGTGACTGAGGCTGGGGGTTCTAAGCACAGCTGTCTTGGGGTGGGGCCCTTCTGCATTCCTGTATCCCTACATTCTTACCTGTCCAATGAGATGGAGGTGGGGTTTCATGATTCTGGACCAAAGGATCAAAATGAGTTTCTACCTCCAAGAAGCTTGTGTGCTAGAGCTCCTCTCATTCATTTGTAGAAGAAAGAACTCTTCTCACTGCAGTTCAGACTCCCATGGGCTTACCATTTTGGGAGGGAGTGTAAAGGCATAGGCTAACTCTAAATACCGTGGTAAAGAGATTCCCCAAGCTCCCTGCTTCTTTTCCTCTCAGGGATCTGGTTTGGCTTCTGGGTGGAAAGTCATTCTACTCCAGAGCTGTGTGGTCTCTCCAGGATCTGAGGCCCTGCATCCCTGCTGCTTGCCACATGATGCCTCCACTGGGACCATTAGCTGCAGGGGCTAACGCCTGCCTCCAGACTCAGGGAGAGTTTGGGTTCTGTACCATGACTTGCTAATGTGATTCTTGCTGATCTTGCATGATCTCCCTTAGGGCTGCTGCTGGGACAGGGCTCCAGAATTGATCAGGATCTCAGTAGTGAGGCCCTTAAAAAACGATAGCCCGTATATTACAACTGTCTCGTTTATTGTCTTATTTCAGGCTGTTTTAACCTTTCTTCCTCATTGCCTAGAGAATTTGGCACAAGTTTGGTTGGGGTTAAGACTAGAGCAGCCATCTGACTCTGCAACTAACACGTGGGCTCAGCCCATGCCTAGGCTCAGTGGGACATTTTTATTCTCATACCTTTTCTCCTCGCTAGGTTACACGGTATCATTCCCCTTGGTTTGCCCAACAGTCTGCCTCTCATAGTTGGAGCAGGTCAGAGACAGATTCCACACATTTAGCTATGTCAGGAATCAGGAGAGGGTCTGCCCACAGTGGGTCCATGCTGGGAGGGGTGTATAGCACAAGTCCTAAGAACTACACTGCCAGGAGCAGAGTCTGCGAGAGAGAGGTGAGAGCGAATCCTGAGAATTCCAGCATTTCCATTTAATTCACTATCTTCTGAGTATCTTTCACATGGCATTCATGGTGGAAAGCTTTGTAGAACAGAGGTGTCAGACTGGCTGGCCAAGTGGATTGCACTTGGTTGTTGAGTGGGGCCCTAAATCCCCATCTTACATCTACAGCTAGAATGAGGTTGAGGGGCTTATGTCAATATTTTTATGTGATATTTCTTTTTTTCTACCGAAAGGATTCCTTTCTCAAACCCCCAGTACCATGCACGATGAGGCAATGAGGAGGAGGATTTCAGAAGGCTTTAATTATAGTGTCTTTTGCATCCCAGTTTTTATTTACAACACTTCACTTGTGGGTACCATATTTCCCAGAATGCACTGGCAACATCAGTTTCCTGTTGGTACAGTTTTGCTTCAATATTTTCTTGGAATTTGCATTTTTTTTTTTTTTTACCTCTGTGTTAAAAATACCTGTCGGGGTGAGGGAAATTGGATCAGTACTCAGACTACTTTACAGAGCACCATTTTCTGTGGAAAAACTTGGTTCGTTTCCCAGTTTTCTGGATGTACTCAGGTCTTTGAATCAGACAACAAACAGGAGAGAAAGCGCTCATTTTCTTCTTACAGTTTTGAAGGTGGTCTTTCTTTTATAACATAAAAGTGGGGTTTCCCTTTGATGCACACCTTAGTAGGGTTTTCCCAGGTCTGCTTTATCTCTCCAGCAACATTCGAGTCCGTTCTCTTCAATCTCGCACTGGCACAGCTTCCTTTACCGTGTTGTGTTTTCATGTTTTCCCCATGTTCTGATCTGTATTTTAGCGAGAGGTTGGAAGAGGCTGTGCTGGGAGCTGCTCCCAGCCCTCATTGTCAGCCAGACGTCTTCAAGGCTGTTTATCATGTCTCCTTATTTCAAGCCACCTGGCTCAAATTTTTCTCACACTCTCCTTTTCACTTCTGACTTTTGCTTGGTGGAAATAGAATTTTTGTGCTTTATGTGAACTGTGATTATTGATGCTTGGAATGCTTCTCTGCTTAGGAAGAGAGTAAAGGCACAGGGTGAGCGTTTCTTTTCAAAATAAGACAAAAACAAAGGATCCTCAGGCTTGTTCTCCAGCAACATGGATCATCTATTTCATTCTTCAACATCCAGGGCTGTTTGGGGGCCTGTAATGATCCCGAAGGATGACATATGCATCCTTCTCTGGCTCCTGAATGTCCCAGGAGTCAGCTGGAAAGATGGGCCTCGGAGGGCAGGAATCATTCAGGCTTTCCCCTAGCCCCAGACATACGGATGCTCCTTGTTTCCTGCATGGTCTTCTGATGAAAGGGTAGGAATCAGTCTCCAAGTTTGAGACATTTAGGTGGAGAAAACTCTGGGTGGAGCAGGAGTGTAGAGGATGTGTCTCTATTTAGACAGAGAGGGAGTATAATCACTCCAGGTGCAGTGATAGCATGAAGTCTGGGTGGGGGGTGAGTTTTCCATAGAAAGCTGATGTGAGGATGAGGAAGGGGAGTATAAGGATGGGGAGTGGAGGGGGGTAAGAGGCTGTGAGGTGGGGAAGTGAGGATAGGGCAGAAGAGGAGAGGATGGGGGAGTAGAGGCAGGAGCGCTGGCTGTGAATGCGGAGGAGCTGTGCTGATGGTGGGGAGGCGGTGGATGTGAGGCGTGGAAAGGGCCTCAGGTAGAGAAGGGCCTGAGTGAGCCAGGAGAGAATGGAACTGACCAGACCAGAAACTCCATAAATTAAGAACCTAATCAACATGCAAGCAACATGGGGAGAAACAAAAGATATTGATAGCTCGAAAAATCAAAGGACATTTTAATTACACTGCTATTGATAAACTGTGGTGAAAAATAGTCCATTTTCTCCCTGCTCCTTGGCACAGCTCCCAGTCTGGAAGTTCTGAGGGTAAAGCAGGCTGCTGGGGGGGTGGGGCCCCACTCGTGGTCACCAGAGGTAGTTCAGGCAGAGGTAAGCAGCTGCTGGTCAGGATGTTCTAGGAATCCTGAGCGATTATCCCTCTGAAGTTCCTCTGCGACATGTTATAAAATCAAGTCACAGGACCTCAGGGGTCAGTCCCAGACAGTGGGGCATTTGTTCTCAGGGGCATTTTTCTGCCCTCTGCAATCCAACTGGACAAAAGTGGAGCCCCTTCAGATACCCACACTCTGGACCAGACTACCTTCTTGTCCCAGGATGCTACCCAGAAAAGATCAGATTGCCCTTGCCCTCACGGGACACTCTCTCTGAAACCTAAAGATAACCCAGCTGAAGACTTCTGTGCATGGCTTGAGGCTTGACGTGAGTTCCTTGCTCCTTCCCAGGGCCTACATGGCTGCCTAAATGGATGACTTCATCCTTCGGAATTGAGGAACCACTCACCCTTGTGCAGGAGAGATAGGTAACCTAAACTCCAGATGCTGTCTCCGATGAGGCCATTCTTTTCTTATGCTACCATCCATGCCTTTCCCTCCCACCCAGCCCACCCTACCAATCCACCATGTTTAAAACATAGCAGGCCAAAGAAGAATTCACACAGACTCCAATTCTGCCTCTGCTTTTTAAAACAAAAATAGGTCTGGAGAAAGGCTCTGAGTCATATTTCACCAAAGTCTCTTGCTAAATTAATTATAGGCAGCCATAATTCATCATACTTTCAATTAACAATTAATTATGTACAGAGAGACAAATGTTTTATTGAGACCAAGAAACAACATGTATCATTTGTAGTGTGGTGTTTTCTCCTTACACCGTAGGGAGGGGATTTATGGGCTATGGATTCCTTGAACTGGTTTTGCTCTGAAAAATGCAAATCCACCTGGACCCACTAGGAGAATGGCTTCTGGAGATGGAAAGACCTGAAGTCTGGCACTTGGAGAATTTAGGACTTAGACATGCTCCTTTCACACCCCAGGGGGAAGGTCCTACACAGGGGATGTGTGTGGTCCCAGCAGAAACCTCAGAAGGCAGGGTCTTGTCCCACAGTCTACACGGATGTGGGAAAGTTCGGGGGTGGGGAGAAGGAGTCAGTGAGAGGAAAGCAGAGTGACAGGCGCCCCTGATGCTCCATCCATGTCCCATCTCTGCTAAGAGCACAGTCTACACACAATGAGATGCTCAGAAGAGTCTCTCGTGCCAAATCAGATGGATTCAGCTCAGCCTTTTCATGAATGGCCTTTGCGGGAAGATGGCAAGGCATTCCTAAGGTGGGCTCAGCAATATGGCAGTGAGGCCTGGGTACTGAGAGTTTCCCTTACTAGGGGATGTCTGTGGCCTCTCTGGAATCCATCACCCCCTTTGCCCTTCCTGGCAGAGCTCTTTTTTCCCAGCCTTGTAGGACTCACCTCATCCTGGCTTCACGCCTTGAGTCAATCCGTGTATCCCACCTGTGGGACCTCTAATGCATTCAGGAAACCCAAAGGGAGCCAAGGAAGCTCACAGAATGCTAGGGCATGGATTCTCTTTTCTCCGCTGTGCTTGGATAGTAGGAGAGAATATGGCTGCTGCTGTATCACTAATCCTACCTACCACCACCACCACCACTAACACTTGCAAGGGCCTCACTCAATGGTGGACATGGTTTTAAGTACTCTATGTATATCCTATGGGATAGCTGCCATTATTAAAGCCAGGGTTTCTTTTATCTTGCTGAAGGCCGCACAGTTAGTAAATGGGACGGCGAGAATTTAAGTCTTGGTGTAACATTTGTTATTATGTGACACTTGTAGCTGCTGGAGACATGAGGGTAAGGCTGAAGCCCCAGAGAGCCCAGTCCAGAGATTAAAAAGGAAATGGATCCAGAGGAAACAGAGGGTCTGTCTTGTGAGTCTAGTATCAGATACTTCCTGGAGCCAGAAATATCTAAGTCTGCTCCTTTTAAAGTGATGTGAACCAGCAAGTTTCTCTATTGCATAAGCCGTTTTGTAATGAGTCTTCTCTTCCTCTCAAGTGGGAGGACCAAATGTAGAGTTTGGTATCAAGAAATAGGACTTGGAAGTGTTCACGGTGATATGGAGTTGGCCGACTTGCTGGATTAAGAGGGGCCGTGAGGGGGAAGCCCTCTATTTCAGGAAGTGGTAGGAGCACACCTGTTGTGTAGTCCTGAATTAACGGGTTGAGTTGTCATGTGTTTGTTGTTGTGATTCAGAACCTTTGTCTTTCAAGGTTGTCGCCCTAGGGAGTTTGAATTGAATTTGGCCACTTCTTGTGGCCTTTAATAAGGTTTGTTCTGGTTGTCTACTGTATGTCACAAACCCTTCCAAAGCCCGGGACCTTAAAACACATATTTATTATGGTCTGTCATGGTTCTGTGGCTTGTCTGGACTCAGCCTAGTGGTTCTTGCTTAGGCTCTGTCAAGTTGCAGTCTGAGGGTCTGCAGTCATCTGAAGGTTCAGTGGGTCAGACACGCAGGGCTGAAGACTGATGGCTGGTTGCTTTCTGTGAGCTCAGCGGGGCTGTTGACCAGAGTGCCTTCACCTGATTTCTTCATGTGGTTTGAGCTTCTCAAAGCATGACTGCTGGCTTTCAAGAGGTAACGTTGTGAGCAAAGAGGCCCAGGTGTAACGTGAAAGACTGCTTATAATGAAGACTTGGAAGTCACTAAGGGTCACTTGCACCATAGACTATAGGTTAAGAGAGAACCAAATGGACAGCCCAGGTTCTAGGGGAGAGGACCACATAGGGGTGACAAGACATAGTGATAGGGATTATTTGACAGGCCTAGCTGGAGACCAGCTACAAGACCCTCCAATAAAATGAGGTGCCTGCTTTGATTCTGGCCTGAGGAGAAAGAGAGAGACCTCAGATAGGAAGAACTGAGAGAGACTCTGAAGCCTGCAGTCCAAATTGGCTGGGAGGAAAATAATCTGCAGACTTTGAGATTGGAAAAGCTTGTCCCCAGCTAATATAGCTCTAGGAAGCTAGGATGTGGGAAAGAGGATAATATTGGGGTGTGGATGACCCTGACTCCGTTCTCCATACTTCACAAAAATGCAACTCTAGCCACCTCTTTTCCAAGTGGCTGCAGTTCACACTCTGCCCGGAGCAGTGAAGGTGGCCCACAGTTCACTGCTTTACCAGAGTCAGGTGTGAGGGGCCGCCCCTTCCTAGCCGGCGCTTCAGAAATGGTGAGGCAGCGTGTTGGGTGTGCCTGAATACCGTGGTGGGGAGGATGGGCAAAGCACCTACATGTAGTACCCGGAGACCAGTTAAAAGTTTTGACTTGACCCAATCTTTGACTAAGGCAGGGAGCAAATAGACCAGAAGTCGAAAGCCTTTAAAAGAGCTCTCCTGATAAAGAAACCCAAGTTCTTCTGCACTTGGCCTGTGATTGCTCAAGCCAGGATGAACATGGGGAGAGACTGTTACGTTAGCTCGTCTTTCCTTTATTCCTAGAGCAGTCCTAACATGGTTACTGATCGTTTACATTTTCTCTTCTGCGAATTTCATGTCTTTTTTTTTTTAAGATTTATTTATTTATTTTAGAGAGAGAGAGTGCATGAGCAGGGAAGGGGGCAGAGGGAGAGAGGGAGGGGAAGCCGACTCACCACTGAGCAGGGAGTACGATGCGGGACTTGATCCCAGGACCCATAAGATCATGGCCTGAGCCCAAACCAAAAGTTGCCTGCTTAACCGACTGAGCCACCCAGGCATCCCTTCTTGTATTTATGTTTCCACCGGATATTTGTTTTTCTATTGTAAATTTCAGATAACGTTTATCGTATTATAGGCATTAACTGTTTACCACATGTCTGTGTTAAAATTTGTTTCCCAATCTGTCCTTCATCTATTGACTATAATAATCATAATTTTCTATTAAACTTATGGTAATTAAATATATCAATGTTTTAAAATAACTTTTGGGTTCTCACCTTTGTTTTAAAGTTATCCCTAATACCTCCTGGACACCCTCGTGTTGCTCAGACTGGGAGCCCCCAACGGGTTTTTGCATCAGTTTTGAATCCCCTAGGCCCCAGTGCCACATCAAGTCCAAGTTGGTGCTCACTAAATGCTAGTGGAAATTATTAAAAAAAAAAAAAGAAAAGAAAAGAAAGGCAAAACTTAAAGATGCTGGTTTGAGCCAGTTACTGTCATAACTGGGATACAATTATTTTTTGTGTATGCCTAGGCTTTTGGTGGCAGCTGGAATCGAAGAGAGAATCCCAAAGGGCAGGCATGAGTCAGAGGGAGATGGCAGGCATCATTGTGTGCCATCGTTTTTCTTTCTTTTTTCTTTTTGTGCCATTGATAAATTTTTATTATTTATTATTTTTTAAATTTTTTAATTATTATGTTCAATTAGCCAACATATAGTACATCATTAGTTTTCAATGTGGTGTTCAATGATTCATTAGTTGTGGATAACGCCCAGTGCTCATCACAACCACAGCTTAACTTGGCAGATTGCAGAGAGCCAGTCCTTCGGCTAATGCAGAGGTCTGAGCTGAGAGGATCCCAGGGTTTGACTCCACTTCCTTCCTGGTCCAATCATTGCCCTCATTCTGTCATTCCATTCACCCTTGCTCCCTTTCTATCTCCTCCTTGTCTCATCTCCTATTCTTCCTGCTGCATCTATTTCTTTCCTTGAGCTGAAGCCTCATAGGCCCCGGATTCAGGGATGATCTGAGATCAGGCCAACCTGGGGACTGCCCTAGAATGGAGCCCAGCTCCTGCTTTGTCTCTCAAAGACCCTGGCCCCTTCTTCTGCAGGCAGCATGCCCTCTTCCTGTTGCAAAGTTTGGGGACAACAAGGATACTGGATGCCCCTTACATCCTTTTCCTCTGAGGAAGGCATTTCTTCTATGAAGAGTTGGAGCCTCCCTCAGAGAACAAAATTTTGATTCCATCCATCTCCCTGACCCTTCCTCCCATGGAGTTCCCCCCCACCCCCTCAATTGCAGTATGACTCATCTCAGACAACTAGAAGAAAGGATCATGTTCAGAGCAGTGGCCTAGAGAGGAAGGGAATTATATTTATTATAATCACTAAGCATGTTTTCCCAAGATGGGTGAAATAGTCATTACCTAACCATACCGTCAGTGTCGTTTACTTTACCATTAAGCTACTGTTTATATTAAGACCTGTGCTAGGTGCTAAAGAACTTAATCTGTCTTTAGGCAAAGACAAGGCTTAACGTCTAGTGTGAGAGGAGGACAATTTCAAAAAGCAACATAGCTTTAGGCAGAATATAACTAGTGTGCAAATAGAAGCACTAAGTATTATGGGAACAGAAGTATGGAGAGATTAACCATAAGTAAGGAAATAATAGTGCTATGAGTAATAGTAGCAGTAATATGACAAGGAATCAGTGTTTGTTGAGTACTTAGGTGCCATACATTGTGCAAAGAACTTTGAGTGTATTCTCTTAATTAATTTTTGCAACCGGTGTGCATGATGAAGGTGCTTTTGTGTTTCCTATTTCATGAAGGTAAAATAAAAACAAAGCAAAACAAATAAACCAAAAAAAAAAAAAAGGTAAAGTGAGTTGCTTAATTTACTCCGGAAGCAAGGATTAAACCCAAGTGTATCTTACACTGACCCTGGCTCTGAAGCTGTTCTCTCAGGAAGGCAGCATTCGATTTGCACATTAAAGATGGAGAGGTTTTGGACATTCAGGTTTTAACAACATAGGGAAATGGAAAAGCAGAAGCAAATGCCCGGAAGATGTTAAATACAGAATGTGTTTGGCTGTTGTCCAAATTGTAATGACCCCTAAAGCTACAAGACATAAACAGTACTGGCCTAGGAACAGAAAGATAAACTGACAAAATAGAAGAGACTCTTAGATATATGAGACACTGGTTTTGTAAAATCATGGCATTTTAATTAGTGAACAATGATGGACTATTCTAGAATAAATGAGATTAGGCCATGTTTGAAGGCCAAATAAAGTTTTATCTCAACCTCAGAGGTTATTTAATTATATGTATAAAGAATAAAAGGACTAAATAAAAACCTACACAGAAAAAACAAAATCTATAAAATATTTTAATAATTTGGTGGTAGGCAAGGCTTTATTGATCTAAACCCAGAACTTATCAAAAGCTACTAGGATAAACATCTGCATAGCTGACTACGTCTAATTTAAACTATTTGAACAACAAATTACTGAAATTTTAAATTACTGAAAACTAAATTATTTTAAAGAAAATATTTGCCACGCAAATATTATGCACAGGATTAATGCCTGATACACATTTGAAAAAAGCCAACTTTACTAGTAATCAGGAAAATGCAAATTAAAACAACAGTGTGGTACCATGAATTTCTTATTGCATGGATGGCATTAAGAACAAACCCAAAAAGGTCTGACTGAACCCAGTGATGAGGAGAGTATGAGTAAAAGGGCACTAGTAAAAGGGAAGAGAAGTGTTGTATTGTCTATCTTGCATTCCCTTTGTTTAGGAAATTGCCTTCCTCTGAATTCAAGCCCCTGGAATCATCATGTTTTCATAGGGGCTTGTCAATCCTAGAAAACAGGCAAATTCATAGCGGAATACCATAAGACCATATAGACTTTTAAGTTGGTTTTTAAAAAAATATTTATTTATTTATTTGAGAGAGAGAGAGAGAGTGCATGAGTGGGAGGGGAGAGGGAGAGGGAGAGAGAATCTCAAGCAGACGCCATGCTAAGCATGGAGCAGGAGGCTGGACTCACTCTCAGGACCCTGAGATCATGACCTGAGCCGAAACCAAGAGTCAGATGCTCAACCAGCTGGGCCACCCAGGTGCCCTACTGTAGTTCTTTTTTAGCCACACCCACCTCCCTCTCAATCCAACTGCCTCTTTAACCCATGGCCATCCACGAATCTGTTCTCCCTTTGTATAACTGTGTTATTTCGAGATGGTTACATAGGTGGAATCATACAGTATAGATCCTTTGGAGATTGTTTTTTACTTCAGCATAATTCCCTGGAGACTCATCCAGGTTCTTATGTGATAATAGTTCATTGATTTTTGTTGCTGTGTAGTGTTGGTGGTGTGGATGTACCACAGTTTAACAATTCACCCTTTGAGGGAATAGAGGGGTTTCCAGTTTGGAGCTCTAACGAAGAAAGCTTCCATAAACCTCCATGTACAGGCTTTTGTTTTCTTTGGGTTTTCATTTTCTTTGGGATAAATGCCCAGCAGCGTGATTGTTAAGTTGTATAGTAGCCACGTCTTTGTTTATTTTTTTAACTGTCAAACTGTATTCCAGACTGTGCGTACCATTTTATACATTCCCACCGTGAGTGGAGCAGTTTTTCCATAAGCTAGCCAGCATTTTGTGTGGTCAACTGTTTTTTATTTTAGTCCCTCTGATAGTGTCTAATGACATACTATGAGTTTATTTTGCATTTCTCTAATGGCTAACAATGTTGGACAACCTTTCATGTGTTTGACTTCTTGTGGATTTCATTAACAGATTTTAGCATTCAATTTTCATTTATAGAAATTTTGAGTATACGTCTTTGTATATCTCCTTCCGTGGTCAGTCTAGGGCTATCTATCTATCTATCTATCTATCTATCTATCTATCTATCTATCTATCATCTATCTATCTATCTATCCATCCATCACAGTCAACTTGTTCCATCGTTTTACCAATTGGAATAAAATCAGAACACCTTACCTTTTTTAATGACTTTTTATTCTTCGCTTCTTTATAATATAATTGTCTTAAACATTTCTTCTATTGACATTTAGAGCTACTTCAGAGAGTGTAATGATTTTTGCTTCAGTGGGCAAACGTTATGTATTTACTTGTATTTTTTGCTTACCATGTTCTTTTTTTTTCTTGATCTTCAATATTCCTTATTGTATCATTTCCTTTCTGTTCAGAGTATTCCTTTAGCCATTCTCTTGTGTAGGTCTGCTGGTGACAGATTCTTCAATGGTGAATATCATGATTTTCTCTTTGTTCCAAAAATATATTTATAGTGGGTAAAGGAATTTGTGACTGTACCTTTCTTTCTGCACTTGAAAAAGTATGCCACTTTCTGTAGCCTCCTTAGTTTCTGATGATAAATCTTACACTGTCATTGGAGTTGATTTTCCTCTCTGGGTAAGGTGTCCTATCTCCTGCTGCTTTCAAGTTGTTTTCTTCATCTTTAGTTTTCAGAAGTTTGACTATGAGATGTCTTGCTGTGGATTTTTCAGTTTATTCTATTTGGGGTTTTCTTGGCCTCCAGAATCTGTAGTTCTATGTCTTTTACCAAATTTAGGAGTTTTTCAGCCATTATTTTTTCTAGTATATTTTCCAGGACTGCCCTCTTCTCTCCTTCAGGGATTATGATAACAGGAATGTTAGATCATTTGTTATAGTCCCACAGGTCCCTGTGATTCTGCTTAGTTTTTAATTTCGTTCAAATTTCTCTCTGTTGTTCAGACTGGGTAAGCTTTACTGTTGTATCTTCCATTGCAGTTCACCAGTTGTTGGCCCTGATCCCTCTATTCTGTTGAGCCCATCCATTGAGTTTTTAATTTCAGTTACCATATTTTTCTGTTCCAAATTTCTACTTGGTAATTTTTTTTATCTTCTATTTCTTCTCTCAGACTGTTTGTTTCCTTCATTTTCTCTGAAGCTTGTTCATAATTGCTCACTGAAGCATTTTATTTTATTTTTTAAAAAATATTTATTTGTTTATCTGAGAGAGAGAGAGAGAGCATGAGTGGGGAAAGAGGCAGAGGGAGAGAAAGAATCCTCAAGCAGACTCTGCACTGAGTGTGGAGCTGAGCACGGGGCTCAGTCCTGGGTCCCTGAGATCATCACCTGAGCCGAAATCAAGAGCAAGATGCTCAACTGACCGAGCCACCCAGGTGTCCCTCTCTGAGGCATTTTATGATGGCTGTTTTACAGTCTTTCTGTATAATTTTAGTACCTCTGCCATCTTGGTGTTGATTGCCTTCTTTCCATTCACTTTGGGATGTTCCTGGTTCTTGATATGACAAGTGATTTTCAGTTGAAACCTAGACATTTTGGGTATTATGTTGAGACCCTTCATCTTAGTTAAACTTCCCATTTTAGGTTGTGTTTGTCTGACATTTCTCCAGCAGGGGAAGGGAGTGCATCGTGTAGTTGCTGCCAGGCTGGGGTGGTTTTCCACTCAGCCTTTTGTTAGTACCTGTGGTGGGGGTGGTGGGGTGCGGCATGACTGCATGTGAGGCTGGAGTTCTGGCTCCTCACTAGGCCTTGGGTCATTTCATCCTGGCTGAGAGGGTAGGAATTCTCCTGAATGCTCCATACATATCCTGCAATGACATCACAGACAAAAGCGGTAAATGTCCTGACCCTCCACTTGGCCTCCCAGTGGGAAGTGGGAGCAATGTTTCTTTATGACCAGTTGAGGTGTGCAAGTCCAGGCTTCCTACAAGATCTCCACTGACACCACAGGTGGGATTGGGGTGGTCACTGCTAGCTTCCTACTTAGGCTTTTCTTATAACTGTGGTGACTGTGGTCATGGGGGGATAGGAGCATCTCCTGTATACCCTAGCAAGTGTGGAAATCTAGACTTTCTACTGTCCTTGGCAAGGGGTGGATTTTTTTGTGTAGTGCTTGGTGGGAGTAGAGCAGTAGTTGTCTAATACCTTCTTCCTTTGCCAGTCTTCCCCTTTCCTGCTCCTTTGGCTAGAAAATACAGGCTTGATGGGGGTTGTCTGTGCTTGTTGGGACTTCTGGGAATTTTGGGGGTTGCTGGCCCCTTCCACGTTAAATCTGGAGTATGTGAAGCAAGAAAAGAATGCAGAGAACTCCACTGCATTATTCTTTGGATCCTGAGGTCCCTAATCCACCTGGCTTCTTTTCCCCAACTTTCAGAGTCTTCTTATGTTTGTTTTGTATATAACGTCCACAATTTTTAGCTGTGCTTAGCAAGAGGATTAGGGAACATATGTCAGTGTCTTGCTTTGTGTACATCAACTTTATGCCTTCTGACATCTTTGAAGCAGGGTCCCTCTCATTAGTCCTCTTTATACATTTCTTAAATACCATTAGCCTTTCCCCCCATGTTATCTCAAATATCATTTTATCATATTTCAAAAGAACAACAACAAAAATTGGAATTTTAATTGGAATTGAATTAACTATAGTTATTATGTATTTTATATTAATTATGGGAGAAACTATGTTTTTATCACATTAATTCTTACATCCAAAAATATACAATTTCACTTATTCTTATAATACTTCATGTCCTTTATGATCTAATAGTTTTTGTATTATAGATATAATACATTAATTGTTAAATTTTTCTTAAGAACTTATTTCATCTAGTTGCTACTTTGAATTGATTACTTTTCCTCCATACATGCCTAACACAGAAAGACACTATGGACTGTGTACCAGGCTTGTACTTAGTCACCTGATCAACTACCCTTTTAATTTCATTAGTTTTTTTGCTAAAATCTTCTGGATTTTCCAGGCATACAATCATACTATCAGCAGACACAATTTTTGTCCTTTTCTTCTAATATTAAAATGATTTTATAAATGATGGAAAATAATTTTACTCTTTTCTTTTAATTTTCAAAATGATGTATATTGCTTCATTAATCTAGTGACCAAACAAAAACTACAAAAAAAAAAAAAGTGCCTATCAGTATGGGAATGGTTGAATAAATGTTGGCTTGTTCACAAAATTGAATGCTCACTGACTGTGGAAATAACTTAACTTGGAGAGATTTCAACTGAAGGGTGAAGTGAGAAAAGCAGAATACAGTAATGTGATCCTATTTTCTAAAACAACAGAAAAATGATTTGTATGCAGTGGTATATATAATACATATATGTACGTGATTATCTAAATAGAGGGAAAGCTATGAAAGATACCAATTGGGTTATATTGGCAGTGGTAGATGAGAGGAAAAGGAGAGATAAGCAAAAACAAACAGAAAGACTGCATTCAGTTGTTATTCACCATAGAAACAGCATATACGACATGATCCCATTCATGGTAAATTACACAGAGCTGCATAAAGAGACACGTGAAGAGGTGGCCAAAGCACTGTTAGTGGTGCTCATGATGTCAGGTGGGATTTCAAAAGAGCTCATTTTTATTTTTACCTCTTATGAATTATTCAAAATGTTTATGAGAAGAATATATTATATGATCATAAAAACACAGGATACATTTTTTTTTCATGATGGAAAAAAAAAGCAAAATGCAATAGGGTAATTCCAGCTCAAGTATCAGCCTGGGCCTTTGACAAATTTGTGCTATGTTGGTTAAATGTCTTTGATGGAAAAAGACCAGAAACTGGAAAACTAATGAGGAAAACTAGAGAATTAGAATATTCTGAGTCAAAGGGAGAAAGCTTTACATTAGTCATTTGGAAGGCTGAGGGAGTACTCAGCTCCCAAAGTCTAGGAAATGGGAATTAATGAACAATGTCCCAGCACCTCAAGATGAATCATCTCTGAGAGTTTTCTCTCTTGGGGTCACTGTGGGCAAGATTCAAAGTCTTAAGAGGGCATGTCTAACTGTCCAGGTTGGGATCATAGGCACAACATTTGGTCAGAGGAGGCTGGACTTTGATGGTTCAGTCCTGCCAAGATTAAATGCAACAGGGAAGGAGGATTATTTCCTAAAAGAGATTGGGGTGCATTAACCAAAAGAAATGGGTAGGGAGTCTGGAAAGTTTAAAACAAGCAAACACCAAATGTCCATGCACAGGCTGAGACTCCGCCAGAGCCTGGACCCTCTGAGGGGACACCCACCTCTAAGGCTGTGTCCACTGGACTTTCTCTTCCTTCCCACGGACACTAGAGGCTCAGCCTGTTTTCCTCTCCACCATGTCCATTCAAGAGACTCCTTTTCCTTCAGGCTCACAGACTCTGGGAGGACTTTTCCAACAGTCTTGCCTGTTGGAATTCAGGTGCACTTTTTTAAGTGGACACATGAGACAGTTATAAATCAAAGCAGAGTAAACAGCTGAAGATGCATTATAAACTGTCTCAGTAGAAGGGATAAATGACCCGAGGAAAGTGAGATTAAAAGAAGTTACCACTATAAAGGATTAAACTTTCTTGGACCACCATGGTACCCCAGGGAAAACAGGAATAGGACTGGTGGAAGAAAATAGCCCTTAGTCCACTCTGGCAAGGGGCTCATTGTCTATTGAGATGAGGACCACCCATTCAAGAAAGGTCAAGGCGACTTTAAGAGAAGAACATTTTCTTCCTGACAGGAAGTTGCCCACCAGTAGTGACACTGGTTAGGATCTGTAGCAGGCAGTCTGCCTTGATGTGCCTTTCTGTGTGTGGTCCCTGAATACCAGTGCTCAGTGACTTCAAGCAACCATCATTGACTCTTGCTCTCAGGTGTGTTTCTGCTGGGGGAACTCTGCTTCTCTGTGCCCTGTGGCTGAGGACCAGCCTATCCACAGGAAGCACCTTTTGAGTTTTTGTTTGTATCACATCTGCTAACACCTCATTAGTCAAAGCCAGTCATGTGCTGAGCTGCCCATCAGGGGCTGGAAGTTCTCACTCCTCTAGTGGTTGTGTTGGGGTGGGCAAGGAAATGTTTTGAACAAGTGATATCACCTCAGTTCCTAAAGATCTTGCCTGGATGTGCAGGGCAATAACCAGAGTGGTCAGACGTGGGCAGATGTTTCAGGGACTGGCTTCCTTTTCAGCAGGTCAACAACTGAGTAAAAACCAAAACCAATGCGGCGCCTGGATGGCTCAGTTGTTAAACGTCTGCCTTTGGCTCAGGGCGTGATCCTGGCGTTCTGGAATCGAGTCCCACATCGGGCTCCTCCGCTGGGAGCCTGCTTCTTCCTCTCCCACTCCCCTGCTGTGTTCCCTCTATTGCTGGCTGTCTCTCTGTCACATAAATAAATAAAATCTTAAAAAAACAAAAACAAAAACCAAGAGCAAAAACAAAGTGTTGAAAGAGAAGAGAAAAGGGGGAAGAGAGAAAGGAGAAATCTGGAACTATATTGTGTTGGGGTGACAATACAAAATACATGACTAGGATTTTCTGTACCATTTTCAGCATTTTCCAGGTTTTCTACAACGGATATCTAACATTTTCATAATCAGAAATAACGCACACGTGCACACACATGCATGAAAGGAAGAAAATGTCCTCCAAGGAGTCTTTTTCTTCTCATCTCATGGAAGCAAGAACAACAAACACAGCGTTGATAGAGGGGCAGGGAGAGCATTTTGGGAAAGTGAATGCTGCAAAACACCCATTTCTTCTGAGCTAGTTAAATTTTGCACTCAGGGCAGAGGCTAAAGATTACATTTGTGTAAGGCATTGATTTTTTTCAGAGGGTGAGAGATAGAAAACCTTTTAAGGAGTTAATGTCCATTCTTAATTTTGTTAAGAGGGTGATTTATTGGGATAAGGATGCTGACTTTCTTCTAAACTTCCCTCGTTTCCTCATCTGCACAACGAAGGGGCTGAATGCAGTGGTCTCTAAGGTTCCTTTAGGATCTCACTTATGGTCATTCTGATATTATTCCTGCAGTTCAGTTATTTACCATTTGAAAATGCATGCTCTGAAGTGAAAGGTCTCATTCTTTACTCTGCCTCACACTGACATTTCTATAGTGGCTAGCACAGAAGTAATGTGGGCAGTTCTTTTGTTATTGTTTCCAGTTATACAAATATTAATGTGTATTGTAGAAATTTAAAAATATAGTGGAAAGAAAATAAAAATCACCTATCATCCCACTAGTATTAACTTTTCACAGTATGTTTTCAGTATTTTTCACTGCATGTATGTTGCAATTTATTTTTAAAAAATACTGATCTAATTTTTGATTTTATTTATTATGACATATCCCTATGCCATTAAATTATCTTCCAAGCAGGTATCTGTAATGGCTAGGTGAGATTTAATAATCTAAAAAATTTTTATTTATTAATTATATTACCAATAATCTATATTTTGACTTTTATGTTCTTTCAGTATGGGTTAGGGTTTAAATTCATGGGCTTTGAGTGGCCTCTGTGTGGCTTAGTCGGTTGAGCGCACTCTTGATTTTGGCTTGGGTGGTGATCTCCAGGTAGTGAGATTGAACCTGGCCTCCGCCTGGAGCTCAGCCCTCGGAGTTCTCTTGGGGTTCTCTCTCTCCCTCTGCCCCTCCCCCTGCTTGTGTGCATGTCCTCTAAATGAATAAACAAACAAACAAATAAATAAAATATTTTTGAAAAATCATGGGCTTTGAGATTTGACAGCCTGAGTTTGAAATCTTGGGTCTATTACTTACTGAGTGTGACTCCAGACAAGGGTCTTGACTTCCTTAAGCTTCATTTTCCTGGTCTACAAAACAGAAAAGAAGCCTGGACTGTCTATATATGGTTTATAAGAAAAGAAACTATCTACTTTCTAGCTAAGGTTTTTGTAAAAATAAAATGGTGGTTGTGCATCAGGGTAATATTTCAAGTCATAACCATATGCCTACCCTCCATGCCGCCTTCCACCCTCGTTGAGTGTCTTGGCTGTCATTCCACAGTGGCCCCTCCCACCTCAGAGTGATTGACACCCCTCACACACTAAGGAACCAGAAAACAAAGATAGTAAAACTTGAAAAATAAAAATGCCAGTATTCCCAGCCTAAGTAAAAGAAAGACAAATCTGTATATATACTTGTAAAGTAATTGCCCCTGCCTGCAAAGTGGGTGACTATAACAAGGGGGCGGGGCCATCTGAGTCCTTCCATTCTCAGCACACCACTGCTTTCTCAGAGGAGCCTCAGGCACCACCTGTCTTCTACATTGTTGTAAAGGGAGGATAAGCAATAGATGGTGCACAGCAAAACACACATAGGCTATCCTTCTAGAAGGGACTCATTGAGCTGGAGACTGCCCCTTTGCTAGCACCCCTGCCCTGTAATCCATCCAGCGTGAACAAGAGTCTGTTTGGCAGACAAGAAGACTCATGATCCCTTAGGCCCTGTACTCCTAGAGGGCTGGTGGTGACATAAAGGGCAGGCTTGGAACTGCACACAAACAGTCCAGCTCTCCCTCTCCGCAGGCCCCTGCACCCTGCCTAGCCGTACCTGGCACAGCGCCTCTTAGGGGTAAGAGCTCAGTGCACGTGAGCTAGTCTCAGGATTTCCAATTTTTCAATCGGTAACTAACTACTGAATATCTCTGATGTGCATTTTTAAATATCTCTTATTGTTTTCTTAAGAAAATTTCTTAGAGGTGCAATTATCCTTTTAAATGTGGACGTTTTTAAGACTTTTAGTAAATATAGACGAAGCTGCCCTCAGAGTGGTTTAAAGTATTTACCCTTTAATGAGATGATATGCTTTCCTATGTTTTTGCCAAAATTAGTAAAAATAATGGCTAAGTTCTGGTTTTCTGATTCTACAAGTAATATATACGTGCTTATTGCAAATCATCTGGACATTCTGAAAAAGCAAGTTGTTTTTTTTTTGACAAATTAGTTCTGCGCCATTATTTTTAAGGCATGCTAGCATTAATGGTGTGACTGTGTTTTATTCAGCCCGTCCTAAATTAACAGGCTTTTAGGGTGGATATCTTATTTTGCTACTTGCTAATATTACAAGTCTCTTGAACGTATATATTTGTGAATATTTCTAAATATTACATTAAATATCCTTATCCATTCTAATACCTCTCAATCTGGTATTTTTAGTTTCTTCTAGGTAAGCAATCATATTTGAAAACCATGGTGATTTTGACCCTTCCATTTTACTAGTACATTTTTTTTTCTTTGTGGCTTTAACTAGAAGTTCTAGAAAAATAAAAAATAAGTACACTGATGCTAGGTTTCCTCTCCCCCCCTCCCGATTTTAATGAAAATGCTTCTAGGTATGGGCAATATTTTCTCTTGACTTTAGGTACTTATTTTTAAATCATGCTGAATAAGTAGCTTTCTATTCTGAATTTTTTTAGATTTTTCAAGTTTAGAAGTGAATGTTGAAATTTGTCAAATGCTTTCTAGCATTTATTGAGATGTTCATGCACTTTTTTCTGCTTTTACCTATAATGTGGTAAATTAAATACATATATTTCTAATGTCGAACTCTTTTTTACATTCCCAGAATAAACTACGTATGACTACTTTGAATTTATTTTATAACGCATGCCAGGATTCAGTTTCCTGTATTTTATTTTTGATGTCTCAGCAGCTCCACCACCACCACAACTATCATTATCATCACCATGCATTAGCAGGCATTAGCAACCATAAACTGAATGCATATGATATTTTCCAACTTATTTACATCACTTCTTAATCCTAATGGTTATTCTTTTCTTCAATCTTTTTTAGCTTTATTGGGGTATAATTGGTAAATAAAATTCTAAAATATTTAAAGTGTGCAACCCTCACAGTTATTCTCAAGGTAGGTATTATAATCCCACTTTACAGAAAGAATATAGAAGAGTTTAATGTCCAAGTCACAAAATATTTCTTTAAAATACAGCAAGTATTTAGCTATACATCTATTAATCCCCAAGCCTACAATTTTAATCATTTTACGTGTCTCTAAATTTAGTGGAAAGATTGGTCTGTAGATTATTTCTTAATGTTCTGTTTGACAAATTTTGCTATCAGGGTTATGCTAGTTTAATAAATTGAAATGTTTTCCAAATTTTTAAAATGTTATTTAATTTTTTAAATAGCATGGAATTAATTTTTTCTCCATATCTGAGAATATACCTTTTTTCCCCCAAAAAAAGTATGTATTTGTGTTTCCTTTTATTTTTTCCTTGATCAGACTTGTTTGACTTTATACATTTTGTTGGTCTTGAAAAAATTAAAAACCAGTATTATATATCAACTATAATGTTTCCTCCCATATCCTCTGTTTCACTTTGAGGGCTTTTCATTTTTTGGCTTCTTGGATTGAACGTTCATTTCATTGGTTCCCTAAGATGATGGTCAATTCTATGACCACAGCTCACACTTTGTCTCTCTTCCACTTCCAATGCCCTGCTGAAATGACTCTATCAGTGTCATAAGGAAAAATCTAAACAGTCAATAAGATGCAAAAAATGTAATACTTAATACACCCCAAATATGTAAGAGATTCAGGAATAAATGGGGTATATTACAATAGAGGGATTCTTTGGGGGTGGGGAGTAGGTGGGAAGAAAAGCCTACTAAGGAGTAAGGAGAAGGATTCTACTTTGTCCCACCTCACCTCCACTCATACAAGTCATAGAGCGAATCAATTAAACCATGACATAAATGTTTTCTGAATGAGTCCATTTATTTTTTTTAAAGATCTTATTTATTTATTTGACAGAGAGAGAGAGAGACATCCAGTGAGAGAGGGAACACAGTCAGGGGGAGTGGAAGAGGAAGAAGCAGGCTCTCAGCAGAGGAGCCCGATATGGGGCTTGATCCCAGGACTCTGGGATCATGCCCTGAGCCAAAGGCAGATGCTTAACAACTGAGCCACCCAGGCGCCCCTGAATGAGTCTATTTAAGTTGTCAATAGATCACAGTGACTATAACTTTGTGCAATGAGTAACCTCTGAGAAAATAGAAATTTTAAAAAATGGCATTATTAGAAATTTTAAAGATCAGAGCACCATAAAAAAATCTTAGAACAAGAGAAGAATATTCTGTATATTAAAATAATCATTAAATTAAAATCTTAGCAGAGGTAGTGATATTGCATAACAAAACAAACAAAAACATTAATCAGATAGCTACTAGTCCAATATGATATATTACTACTTTTCTACCAAAAAAAAACAACAACCCTTTCCCCCTCTGTGGACCCCATGAGGATGATATTGCCCTCAAACTAGATTATACTTAACCCTTCTGTCATCAGGCTTGGACATCTGATTTGCTTTGGGTAGTGAAATGTGAGTGGGGAGAACCAGAGCTTCCAGAGAGTAATGTGGTTCACCATCTCAAGATAGAGAGGTCCTTGATGGGGCTGCTCCTTGAGCCCTGGTCCCTTTCTAAAGATAATATGGAGTTACGGAGTCTCAGCCTAACAGCAATGCCCAAGTAGCATGAGAAAAAATAACCCTTTCTTGTTATAAGCCCTGAAATGTTGGCATTGTTATCTGGCTGTAAGGGAACCTAAGCGCTCTTATTCGGCCAGCTGGATAATTATCCTAGAATTCAGAACAAGAGAGAAAGGTAGAAGTTTAAAGATAAAGGGTGCAAGATGTGGGACAGATCTAGGAAACTCAATGTGCATACAAAAGGAATTCAAAGTATATTGTGATTGGACTAGAAATACATTAAAGGTGCAGGTTAATCAGGGCAGAATTGCATTTTTTACAATATGGAAAGTGTCACATGTATTTGTCCTCTTACTGTCCTTTCACTGTGGTTGTGCGGGTTTGTTCTATTAGTTCCTGAACATTTTTCCTTTCCCAAAAGTGAAAGGGCTGTTAATTCTAAACATTTATGTTTTTAAGGTTCTCCAAAATCAATCTGCAATTTGCAAATTTAGATTTAACTTTTTAGTGGAATGCCTCCCAAGTTTTACATTTGAAAATTCTCAGACATGGGCCTGATGCTATGCTCATTTTTTTTAATGTTTTTTTATTATATTATGTTAGTCACCATACATTACATCCCCAGTTTCCGATGTAAAGTTCGATGATTCATTAGTTGCGTATAACACCCAGTGCACCATGCAAATACGTGCCCTCCTTACTACCCATCACCAGTCTATCCCATTCCCTCACCCTCCTCCCCTCTGAAGCCCTCAGTTTATGCTCATTGATGAACTCCTTAAGAATGGAAATTCCTGGCCTCTCCTCCCTGAGATTCCAGTTTAGTTGACTGGGAACTTAGGAATCTACAGTTTTAATAAAATGTCAGAAAATTTGGATTTTAATGAAATGATCGTCCACACTTAGAAAAAGTTTACTTTTAAATGGCTTCCAAATATTTTAGCTGTGGCTTTGTGTGTGTGTGTGTGTTTCCTGTTGTTTTTTTCTTTTAAATGGAAAAAAAAAACAAACCCAAAAAACCCTTAGCAACATTAAAATCAGAATTCCCCTCACCTTCTCATCCTTCAAAAAGTCAAATGGCTTTTAAATCACTAAAAAATTAAGCTTTACAAGGTCAGGGACCCTAATTTCTTGTTTACCTCTGGTTTTCCCCGTTTAAAATAATGTGTGGTACAACTCAGTCTTGCTGAATGAATATCTATATGTTTTAATAAATGAAAATTGTCATTTTCCAAGATAATTTTAGAAAGTTGTGGCTTGACACAATTTATCTCCCTACTCTCATAATGTTCCCCTGCTTCTAACCATTCAGGAAATAGAAACCCTTCTTTTCTAAGTTTGAAAAATATAAGCATTGACAACTTCAGAGCCTTGATCTTCCCCATATAAATAAATGGGAATTTTTTACTCCTTGCTTCTAAGTAAGAAAAGATAAAATTCATATAATTTATCATGATTGAAAAATCAGCTCTTTTACTTTATGTAGGTGTAATATAATAAATGTTTAAAAATCAGTTATTTAAAAATACAAGCCAAGTCATAGTACAATTTGTGAGGACAATATCTCTGAAGCTCTTATTTCTATTATTTGAAAATGTATTGCACACCATCATCTTTCAGCTGAGAAGGAAAAGATATAACACTTGCTTAAGAAAAAATAAAAACACAATGTTCCTAACTAACTAACATAGTGCAGAGAAAGACATTAAAACTCAACCCCAAATACTCATTCAAAATTAATATCCGTCATGGACACATACCTCTTTGCTTCCCATCATAATCCTTATCGTAACTTCACAGTTTTATCCCTGGTTCAATTTCCTAAATGAATTCTGGATTCTTTTCCTCAAAAACAAAAATTATTAATATGTATTTCAGCTATGTCACAAACATGACACAGAATAATACATAGTAACTGTGTAAGTTCTATGGTGTAAGTCATATTTGGTGAACAACAGAGTACTCAGATAATAAATAAACTTTACCCCAAATAATTCACTATTATTTTTTCTATGGATTTTTTTTTACATAATTGAGATCATGCTGTACGTATAATTTCACATCCTGCTGTTTACTTGATAGCTTAACTTAAGAATAACTCATATTAATAAAAAAATAAACACAATTTGAAGAATAATAACTATGCTGATTGTAATGAAAATGAATGTTTTGATGTTATTATTTCTTATCCATATATTAATTAAAAATCAGATATCAGGGTCAATTGCTTTTTTTAAAGAATATTTTATTTATTTATTCATCAGAGAGAGAAAGAGGGAAAGAAAGCACAAGCAAGGGAAAGCCACAGACAGAGGGAGAAGCAGGCTCCCACTAAGCTGGGAGCCTGGTGTGGGACTTGATCCCAGGGTGCTGGGATCATGACATGACCTGAAGGCAGAAGCTTAACCGGCTGAGCCACCCAGGCATCCCTGGGTCAATTGCTTTTTGAAGCTACACTTGGTTTATAGTGCTTAAAACAAACAGCGGCCATGTTTGCCTACTACTGCTATAAAATACTATGCGGCCACATACTCAGGAGTTTGCAACAAGCGTTTAAAGGCTTAAACTCAGAACTGATACACTGTCATTTCTGTCCATATCCTTACTGAAAACAGGCAACATGGTTACGTTCAACATCAATGGGTAGAAAGCAGTCTTTTCCCACAGAGGCTGGCATGGGGAGAGTAAGCAAGAATATTTTCTGAACAATAGTCTTATCTCTATAAGTGGCAAATGTGGCACATTTATCCTTGTATTCATTTTGACAGGAGCAAGCTCCGAGTTCATATAAAAAGTGGCTTAAAATTATTGAGTAAATTTAAAAGAAGAGGTACTAAACATCCCTAATTTATAATATTGAAATTATTTGATTTGCCCAGAAGATTCTGCTACATTCTTAGCATCCTGCAGAAAACTTATAGTGCAGATTTCATAAAAATGATAATGCATGAGAAATTACAGTGTGTCTGCAGAATTGAAGGTTAATAACAGTTACAAATATTCTTACAGTTCAGATCTCTCCATGCTCTGATCGTGGGGTGTCACTGTGCTGGAAATCAGACTCTTGCTTTGATAAGATGTTGAACAGAGGAAACTGCATCTGAGAAGAAAACTGAGAGCGTGAGGAAATTTCTAGGAAAACTAGTGTTCTTTTATGGGAAAGGTTTACGGTTGTGAAAATGAGGTGGGCTGGGATGAGTTGCTCTAGGACGGGTGGTGTGGTAAGCTGAAGAATATTCCCCAACTATATATAGATCCTATCCCTGGAACCCGTGGATGTTATCTTATTTGGCAAAAGGACTTCAGAGATATGATTAAATTAAGGCTTTTAAGATGGGAAGATCATCCTGGATTATCTGGGTGTGCCCTAAATGTAATTCCAAATGTCCTTATGAGAGGGAGGCAGAAGTGGGTATATAATTACTTACTACAGAAGAGGAGGCAATGTGATAATGGGAGTGGGGTTTGGAGCAAAGCAATTTGCAGATGGTGGTAGGTTAGCCAAGGAATACAGGCGGCCACCAGAAACTGTGAAAGACAAGGAGACAGATTCTCCCCTAGATGCTTTAGAGGGTACGTGGCCCTGCCAATACTCTGATTTCAGCCCAGTGAAACCCATTTCACACGTCTGGTCTTCAGAACGGAAGAGAATACGTTTATGTTGTTTTAAGCCATCAAGTTCACAGTAATTAGTTACAGCGGCCATAGGAAACTAGTACAGATGGTAGCAGAGAAGGTCTTAAGTTTCTAAATAGACCTACTCTGTTCTGCAAAAAAATATCATCACACAATTTTGCTCAATGTGCAATACTCTATTAAATGCCTGACCTAAACAAGATAAAACTAAAGGAACTCAAGTTCTACTCACTCGAGGAAGTTGTTTGTGTTGCAAGGTAGGGATGGAGGCCTGCAGCTTTTTCTGGGTTGAATTGGGTCCACCGAAAAGATGTTGAAGCCTCAGGACCTGTGAATGGGAGCGTATTTGGAAATAGGGTCATTGCAGATAATCAGGCTAAGATGAGGGCATGGAGGTGTATTCTAATCCAGTATGACTGGCGTCCTCATAAGAAGGGGAAATTTGGACACAGAGATGGACGTGCACATGGGGGAGAATGCATGTGACGGGTGAGGCAGAGATCGTGGTGATGCCACAGAAGCCGAGGAACACCAAAGCTTGCCAACAAAGCCCCAGAAGCAAGGAGAGAGGCGGGCAACAACCCTTAGAAAGAATCCGCTCCATTGACACTTCGACCTGGGATCTCCAGCCTTCAGAACTTTGAGACGATGCACTTCTGTTGATGAAGCCACCCAGTTCGTGGCGTTGTTTCGGCAGCCCTAGGAATGGGATACACAGATAGCAGTGAGGACTTGGCCATCACAGCTTTCTTCCAAACCACGTCATGGGCAGCTGCACTCTCAGGGCCTCCTAATTATCAGTCATAGAGGCTAATGCCAAGACTTCCCTCTGGAATTCGTTTTCATCAAGTTTTGCTCTGTTTGGATTTTGTTTATATTTAAATTCTAAATGCATGAATTCCAAAGTAGCTAATTCTGTGTTTAATTTGGCAAGCTGCCTTGCTAACACATCTGATTAAGTCTCTCTTTCTCTTTCTCTAGGTGTGTCTGTCTGTCTCTGTTTTTCTCCCTGTCATTTTTTCTCCCTCTCCCACTCTCTCTCTCTCTAGGAGAACTAGAACAGGAAACTCATGGCAGAACATGGCAGAGAAAGGATTGCTTTTAACGCCACTCGAATGGTATGGGCCGTAACTGAAGCTTCAGTTAGAGCACAGCCCATTGGATAATCAGGTCACAAAAGGTATGTTACAGTCTTAGAAGGCTTTTCATTCCATGTCTCCATTTCCCATCCAACTATATGTTTCCTCAAAGCCAGAACTGAAGTATTTGTATCCTCTGTGGGGGCTGAGTGGGCTCCTTCGGTTTGTATTATAACTGCTGGCCTGCTAAGCCTTATTTCTGAGCCAGGATACAGCCAGGTGCACAGGGGCTAAAGGTTATCCATCCTCAAGGAGTGAGATGAGGGAGTTCTGGGGCTTGGGCCTCCTTCCTTGAACCCGTTCATCCAAAGCTCTCTTCTTTTGCAGAGACCTGCCCTCTTAGCCCAAGGTTTGGAGGTTGGAGGCTGCCCTCTGAGGACCTTCTGACGCCAAGGAGTGAGTCTGAGAGGGTGGCGCTCGGAGCAGCTTTCTCCCAGTGCCACGGGCATGAGGGTGGGGACCTGTCAGACCCACAAGGGACAAAGGAGGAGGCTGCTACCAGGGCCGGCTTTTCTCGTAATCTTACTCTTGGAGAGTTTGTTTCTGAGCCAGGAACTGGCAAGGCGGTGCTGGTCACGCAGGGGAGGAGGGATGATTATTAGTTTGGTTTCTCTGAAACGTGTAAAGTTGTCACCAGTCTTACACCTACTTCTGAGAAATGACATTTTTGGGAAGGTGTAAAGAATTTGATGGGATTTAGAGTGGACAAAGGTTCCTGTCATCTCCTTCACGCTACCATTGTTCAGGAGTCGGATAAATTCAGTAGCTAAGGGTTTTAAGAGTTTACCATGTGCCACATACTGTTCTCTGTATTTTTCCTGAAATAATTCACTTAACCCTCTTACAAGAACCTCTTAAGGCGTGGGTATTATAATTACTTTTATAGGTGAGAAACTGAGATCCATCACTGAGCCAGCAAATCAGAGGCAAATGGGGGCTTAACAAGTTAGCAAATAGGAAAATGGTTTTAATACGGGTTTTAAGTGCTGGAAACTTGTTTACAGCTGTGGAGAATCAGCTGAAAAAGGACGAAGAGCAACCTTTTTCACACTGAAAACATCATGCCTAGACCTTCCTTAAGAATCTGGAACGTTGCTGTGTGTTCCCTGCACCAGGAACTGGTGTGTGTGTGTGTGTGTGTGTGTGTGTGTGCACACGCACACATGTGCGTGTTGTTTATTTAAATCTATAATAGTAAACATTATAACAACAGTTTGTTTCACCATTATAAATGTATATTTTCTTTTTGTATTGAAAATCCTTCTTGGGACATATGTATTTGCTTGCTCAGTTATTCTGCACTTAGTGATTAAATGCCTACTGTGAGCCGACCTTGTGCGAGGCACCCAGGACACATTAGAAAACAGGACGCACATTCTTTGCCATCACGGTCTTTATGATTTAGCTTTATTTTGACTGTACCTGCTACAATATTAGGAGAAATTCAGCATTTACACCAGGGAAAGCGTAAGAGAGAAAGGCAAGGATGAAGGAGAAATGTGATTCTGTAGGGAGCTCCCCTCCAGGGCCCCAGAAATCAGGACAAGGGCTGTGCTGAGTCCATTGCTTGTCTAAGCTGTCTTTCTCCTGTTTCTTTCTCTTTCTTAAGCTGGATGAACAGATGCAAGTAGCCCCCAGTTAGGCCAGCCAAAGGGATTCCCTAAAAGCTCCCTGCTTGGGGAGCAGAGGTTGGGCACCTGCTGGGCTGGAAAGGTCACTGGCTTATCTAGGCAGCTGGTAGAGCCCTGTCCCTGTCATGATCACAGACTCTGTTCTAAGCTGTAACTATTTGCTTGTATGAATGCAGATGTGAGGCTTTTAATTTATTTTTTCTCTCCATCTACCACTGAAATACAATTAAAAGGTCAACCAAGGATCCCAAACAAATTGTGCCCGGGGTTGAGGGGAGAGGAACCAGAGGGAGTGCTTTGTTTGAGGATTAGCTTGTTTACAACAGAGTTAAAAAACATTTTGTTTTCAAGCAGAGTTTTAGGCATTTGTCAATAAAACCAGGCCTGGAAAGGGCAGAAATCAGCTTGTTTGTCAGAGAGTCCCCACAGGCTTAAGGATCCTGCCCCAGCTGAGGGGCTTGCAAATGTCAGTACTCATCTTAATAACACTCTGGCCACTCAGTGAAGGGTGGTGAGTGATGCTTGGGACAAGGACTTGAGTGTGAGTATTTGTGCCAGGATACAACGGTCAGGGAGTGAAAAATGACATAAGGAAGGGCAGGAAGTCAGTGGACGGTGTGTTAGTAAGTAGGTTACTACTGTTGGCAGCTGGGGCTCAGTCTGGCTGGGACCGCTGGGGATGGTGTAGAACGTGTCCCCAAGCTGTCCTACCCAAAAAGCAATGAAGCTGGCATATATATGCACCAACTCCCTTTGTCGTGGGCACAGGGCTCTTCCCAAGGGTTCAGATTTCCCAGACTTCTAGCCATGTACTCTTGCATGCAGAGGGAGCCTTGCAACAGAAAAGAATAGTGCTTGCCGGACGAAATAATGTGTGCAGAGGGTCTGTAGTAAGACTACCAACCTTATTGCCAGGAGCTCTAATCATGATGGGAAGAGAAGAGAAAGATCTGCTGATGTCACTGGACCTGGGACCATATCATCTTGTCAACGTTACAAGGAATAGGCCAAATAGTTTATCCTCTGAGGGGAACTAACGGAAAGGGAAAGGTAAGGAAAAGCAGGATGCCCCAGGGGCCTGGCTGCAGGACTGGAAGCTTGAATCAGAGCTCCTGGAAAGCAGGGACTGTACGATTATCTGTGTCAGGGGTTGGAACTAGTAGCCCATGGGCTGTTTCTTCCTTGAGTTGCATTGTGTTTTGCCCACAGTATCTGTGTTTGTGTTTGCATAAATTGCTCGCCAAGTTAAACAAATCTAAGTTCACATAAAAATTCAAATATCTGGCTTTCATTAAAAAAATACTAGAGTATTCTGTTGGGCTGGCCGAGAAAGGGGGCCAAGACACCCAAGATGGCCGACTCTCCCGTCAAGATTTAAACCAAAACCTAGACGGGAAACCGAAACCCATCGTACCGACTTTCCTCACCCGCAGCAGTACCCAATAAAACCCTGCCACGACTCTCCAAGACAAACTTTTCCCCACCCCCAGCGGTGCCCAGTAAAAACGCTCCCTGCCCTGCCCTGGGCGTGACTTCCCCGACTCCCCCCTCCAGAGTCGCGGAACCTCGCCCGTGGTTGCACACAAGGACACCCTCGCTGCCCTGCCCTAGGCGCGACTTCCCCGACTCAACGCTCTTTCCTGAGTCGCGAAACCTCACCCGAGGGTGCTTGCAATAAAGTTCATCCTCTGGACCACGTTTGCCTTTGCCGTCTTGATTTCATTAGCGACGAGAAAAAACCTAACATTTGGTGCCAAAATCTGGGAGGAGATCGAGCCCCTGCTCTGGCACGGAGGCTCTCTCCTCCTCTCAAGTGGACTGGGACTTCTCCATCTCTCTCCAGACATCTCTCGACGCCCACTGTGGTGAGTGTTCCCTGGTTCCCGATCCTTCTCCAGGACGCCCTGTCCTAATCGCGGCCGTGTCAGGGCAAGCCCCCTCTGGCCACCTGGTGGCCCCCATAGTTCCGAGGAATCGGGAGACGTCCCCATTCCATGGCAACTACCTTCCCTTCCGAACCACAACCCAGCACATGGACGAGGGGACGCCTTCCTCCGTGCCCTGAGTTGATAGGTGAAGGGGACATGGGAACCTCCCAGTCCAAATTCGACCCTAAAATGCCACTGGGCTGCCTTCTGGCCAAACTTCGATCCCTGAAACTGGACCAGGACCTACGAAGGTGACACCTCATCCATTACTGTACTGTCGCTTGGCCCCAATATCAATTGGACAACCAATCACAATGGCCCCCTGAAGGCACCTTCGATTATCAGGTGCTCATGGATCTTGACGACCTCTGTAGATGCCAGGGCAAATGGTCCGAGGTCCCCTATGTCCAGGCCTTCTGGGCCTACGCTCTCAGCCTTCACTGTGCTCCTGCTGTTCGACCTCTCAGGTCCTCCTCGCCCGCTCTCCCCCTCCAACCCTTCCACCTACTTCTCCCAAGGACCCTCTCTCTCCTCTGAACCTCCTGAGAACCTGTCGGGGCCCCCCGTAAGGACCCCCCTCGCACCTCCACTCCCCCCTTACTATCCCGTTCCTCAGCCGCCTGTATCCCCTAATCCCCTGCAGACCCCAGAGCCATCCCCAGCTCCGGCTACTCCAACGGCTCCTGAAGTTCTACCCCTCGGGACCGCCACCGAGGCCTGCTCACCCCCCAACTCTCTCCCTTCCCCTCCCATCTCCGCTCGTACCCGGTCCCAGAATCCTTCCCCCGACCTGGTTTGTCCCCTGAGGTAGGTCGCCGGGGCCGAAGGGGTTGTCTGAGTCCACGCACCCTTCTCCCTGCAGGACCTCTCCCAGATAGAAAAGCGCCTGGGCTCTTTCTCGGCCAACCCAGATCATTTCATTAAGGAATTCCAGTATTTGGCCCAGGCCTATGACCTTACCTGGCACGACTTACATGTTGTCCAGATCACCACCCTCACCACTGAGGAGAGGGAACGTATCCAGGCTGCCGCCCGGGAGCATGCCGATCAGGTCCATCTTACTGACGCCACCATGCCGGTCGGTGCTCAGCAGTCCCGGCCGTGGAACCTGGCTGGCACTACCAGAACGGCCACGATGGCCGCCGGCGCCATGACCGCATGATCCAATGCCTTATCACCAGAATGCGGGTGGCCTCCAATAAGGCTGTTAACTATGATAAGATCAGGGAGATTATTCAGACCCCTGACTAGAATCCTGCCGTATTCCTTAACCGACTGACCGAGGCTTTGACTCAGTTCACCCGCTTAGATCCAGCCTCTCCCGCGGAGGCCACGGTCCTGGCCACTCATTTCATCTCCCGATCGGCGCCAGACATTCGGAAAAAGTTAAAAAAGGCCGAGGAGGGCCCCCTGACCCCCATTTCCGACCTGGTGAAAATGGCATTTGAGGTCTTTAATTCCCGAGAGGAGGCGGCTGAGCCTAAACGGCAGGCCAGGCTCCAGCAGAAGATTCAGCTACAGACCCAGGCCTTGGTAGCAGCCCTGCGGCCAGCCGGCTCCGGGAGCCAACTGAGAGGGGCAGCCAGCCGCACCCCTCCGGGGGCCTGCTTCAAATGCAGAGCCGAGGGACACTGGGCTTGTCAATGTCCCAACCCAAAGGCATCAACTTGACCGTGTCCTCGGTGCCACATGATGGGACATTGGAAATCAGACTGTCCTAACCTCGGGGAATCCTCAGCGCCTCTACGCGGGGGCAACCCCGAGACGGTAAGTCCGGCCTTCCAGCTGCTCGGGTTGGAGGACGATTGACGGAGCCCAGACTTGGACACACCTCTCTCCCAGGCCAAGCCCAGGGTCATGCTCCAGGTAGCAGGTAAGTCCATCTCTTTTCTGCTGGACATGGGGGCTACCTACTCAGTTCTGCCATCCTACCCGGGACCTACACGAACCTCACTGGTCACTGTCATGGGGATCGATGGGACCTCCTCCTCTCCTAGGGTGACCCTTCCCTTACTTGCAGCCTGGATGGTTTCCCCTTCTCCCACTCGTTCCTCGTAATTCCCTCTTGTCCGGTCCCCCTACTGGGAAGGGACATCCTCCACAAACTGCAAGCTACTATTCCCCTCTCTCCTTCCTCCTCGATTTCAGTGTTTCGTCTTACCCCTCCTTCCTGCCCCTCCGACCCCCACCCCAGATAGTCTACCCACAGTGGACCCCCAGGTATGGGACACCTCTAAACCCATCATTGCCTCCCACCATACCCCCGTTAGAATACAGCTAAGGGATAGCTCCAAGTTCCCCTCCCGAGCACAGTTCCCCATTTCCCTGACTCACCGCCAGGGTCTCAAGCCTATCACAGAGCGGCTGAGACGGCAGGGGCTCCTGATCCCCATCAGCTCCCCCTGTAACACCCCTATCCTGCCAGTCCGTAAACCCTTGGGGGCTTACCGACTGGTGCAGGACCTGTGACTCATTAATGAGGCCGTAGTCCCGCTTCATCCTGTCGTCCCCAACCCCTACACCCTACTGTCGCATGTCCGGTCTGACACCTCTCACTTTACGGTGCTGGATTTAAAGGATGCCTTCTTTACCATTCCCCTGCACCCTGACTCCTACTTCCTTTTTGCCTTTACCTGGGAGGACCCGGACTCACATGTCTCCGGGCAGCTGACCTGGACAGTCCTGCCTCAGGGATTCCGAGACAGTCCCCATATTTTTGGTCAGGCGTTGGCCACTGACCTGCAGCAGTGCGCCCTTAAGGCCAGTACCCTGCTACAATATGTGGACGATCTCCTCCTCTGCAGCCCCTCTCTCTTCTTATCCCAGGACGATACCTCCACCCTACTCAATTTCCTGGGGGGCAAAGAGTATCGGGTCACCCCTTCTAAGGCCCAACTGTGCACCCCCTCAGTCACGTACCTGGGTATCTTCCTGACTCCCACCTCTAAGTCCCTTACCGGGGACCACATCCGCCTCCTCCGGGAACTCCAGCCTCCTCAAACCGCAGAGGAAATTCTCTCCTTTCTTGGGCTTGTAGGTTTTCTTAGACATTGGATTCCGAATTTCCCGATCCTGCCCCGACCTTTATACCAAGCAGCCAAGGAGACCCCCCAGGGTCCCCTCACTGACCCCACCTCAGTTCGGCATGTATTCTCCAAACTACGGGACTGCCTCACTGCCGGGCCAGTCTTGGCACTGCCTGACCCCTCTAAACCCTTCCATCTTTTCACTGATGAGTGCTCCAGCTCAGCCACTGGCCTCTTAGCCCAACCAGTGGGGCCCACGCACAGGGCCGTAGCCTATCTGTCAAAGCAATTAGACACCACCACCCGAGGATGGCAGCCCTGCCTCAGGGCACTGGCGGCCGCTGCCTCCCTAACTAAGGAGGCCCTCAAACTTACTCTGGGACAGCCCCTCGTAGTCTACTCTCCCCACCGACTCATGGATCTCCTCAGCCACCGATCTCTGGCCCAACTAACCCACTCCCATCTCCAGCTGTTCCATCTGTTGTTTGTCGAAAATCTGCATATCTCTTTCTCTGCCTCCCCTCGCTTAAACCCTGCTACTTTGTTGCCTGCACCCTCGTCTACCCCTGAACCCGCTCATTCTTGCCCGCAACTCCTGGAGGACCTTACTCCCCCTCACCCAGGGCTTTCTGATCAGCCGCTGCCTAACCCTAACCGTGTGCTCTTCGTGGATGGCAGCTCCCTCCTGGCCTCAGATGGCCAAAAGTGCGCCGCCTATGCCGTGGTCACCTCGGAGGCAGTAATAGAAACAGCTCCCCTTCCTATCGGGACCACCTCCCAGAAGGCTGAGCTTATAGCTCTCACCCGGGCGCTACACCTGTCTAAGGGACAGCGAGTCACTATGTACACGGACTCCAAGTACGCCTATCTCATAACCCACACCCACTCTGTCCTTTGGCAGGAGCGGGGATTCCTGACCACCAGGGGCACTCTTATAGTTAACGGGCGTCTCGTTGCCAAATTACTTGAGGCCCTTAGCTTGCCCACCGAGGTCGCGGTAGTCCACTGCCGTGGCCACCAGACCTCCAAGGACCCAGTCTCCCAAGGTAACAACAAGGCAGACTCAGTGGCCAGACAAATGGCCCTGAACACCTCTTTGGCTCCGATCCTCTTTCTCAACACCCCCCACCGGCCTTCTTACTCTGAAAGGGAGGTGCAGACCCTCCAGGGCCTAGGGGGAAAACCCGGAGACAAGGGATGGATTTACCTCCCAGAACAAAATTGCCCTGCTGGAGAACCTGGCCCACACCCTGATCACGGACATTCATCAGTCCCTTCATATTGGCCCAAAGGCCTTCCACCAGTTCCTGCAACCCCTGCTTCACCACCCTTCTCTATCTAGGGTAATTGAGACAGTTCACAGAGCCTGTAAAACCTGTTCCGCTGTAAATGCACAGGGCGGAATCCGCAGACCGGGACCCAATCATCAACTCCGTGGCCACCAGCCCGGGGAAGACTGGCAGCTGGACTTCACTCATACGCCCCACCACAAAACCTTCCGATACCTATTAACCATGGTTGATACATTCACAGGTTAGATCGAGGCATATCCCACAGCCCGGGAAACAGCAGATATCGTAGCCACAGCTCTCACTGAACACATCATCCCGAGGTTTGGACTACCCCGAACTCTCCAGTCAGACATCGGACCGGCTTTCATCTCTAGTGTGACTCAGCAGGTAGCGGAAAGCCTCAACGTCACCTGGAAACTCCACATTCCATACCACCCTCAGTCATCGGGTAAAGTGGAAAAGGCCAACGGGTTGCTTAAGGCTCAGCTCACTAAACTAACCTTAGATACCTGTCTCTCATGGCCCACACTTTTGCCCCTGGCCCTTACCAGGCTTAGGGCAACCCCCCACGGACCTTCAGGGTTGAGCCCATTTGAGCTGCTGTACAGCTGACCCTTCCTTATAAACCACCACCTCCCAGCTGTTTCCCCACCTCTCCTTTCCTACCTGCCTTACCTCACCCTCCTGCGGACCCTCCTGAGAGCCCATGCTGATGCTGTCATCCCTGCCCCGAATGACAATGACCATAAGGAAGCCCCCCCTCAAGGGCTATTCCAAGGGGACCAGGTCCTCCTCAGAAATCTGCAACCAGGCTCCTTGCAGACGCGATGGACAGGGCCTCGTACTGTCATCCTTACCACCCCAACCGTGGCAAAACTATTGGGGCACCAGGCGTGGGTACACATCAACAACCTCAAATGGGCGCCCACAGGTAATGGCTGGGCCTCCCAAGCGGTGGGCCCTACAAAACTACCTCCAAGATCCGGGAACTCAAGGACCGGATCTGAGCGAGGTGCCAAGACACCTCCACATGGGGCCTGGACCCCCATACTTGGGTAACATGGCTTCTCCCCTCGGCGGGACCTCTATGCTTAATCCTCCTGCTAATCTCAGTTGCTCCCTGCCTTATTCGGTACATACAGGAACGCCTGCAGGAAATGACCTGGGTGTCGGTCAACCAGCTCCTCCACAGCCCTATTCTCGCCTGCCCACTTCCGATTGCCCCTATGACAAGGCCCGACCCTCAGCAGGAAGTAGCCAGAATGGAGTCAACGCCCCCGATACCAATATATAAAACAAAAGGTCGGTATGTTGGGCTGGCCGAGAAAAGGGGCCAAGACACCCAAGATGGCCGACTCTCCTGCCAAGATAACCAACTCTCCCGCCAAGATTTAAACCAAAACCTAGGCGGGAAACCGAAACCCATCCTACTGACTTTCCTCACCCCCAGCAGTACCCAATAAAACCCTGCCACGACTCTCCAAGACAGACTTTTCCCCACCCCTAGCGGTGCCCAATAAAAACCCTCGCTGCCCTGCCCTGGGTGCGACTTCCCCGACTCCCCCCTCCAGAGTCGCGGAACTTCGCCCAAGGGTGCACACAAGGACACCCTTGCTGCCCTGCGCTGGGCGCGACTTCCCCAACTCAACACTCTTTCCTGAGTCACGGAACCTCGCCTGAGGGTGCTTGCAATAAAGTTCATCCTCTGGACCACGTTTGCCTATTCGGTCTTGATTTTGTTAGTGATGAGAAAAAACCTAACAGATTCGACAATGCTGGAGCTGCTTTTATATGTGGTCTCAATACCTGGGAGGTAAATTGCGACTTTTCTCCATGGATGGGGCATGGACTTCCTTTGGTTACAATCTCAGTCACCACCTGATCTGTTGCTCCCCGGCCATGGAGACTGACTGTCGGTTGCACTTACCAGAGAGCTTGTGCTTTTGCTTATATTATATCCTGCATTGCTCATTTATATTTCCTACCTGGCTACTGTAAGCATTTGAGTGGGTAGGCCCAGATTTGTATAATCTGCTCCCTCTACCACCACACCCGAAGGTCCCCTAGCGGACAACTGGTTTCCAAAGATTTTAATGACCTTCCACGACCCCATTCCTAGAGTCAGAAAAGTGCTCAAACTCTTGACTCTATTATTTAAGACATTTGCAAGCTTATCTTGACCCAAACTCGCTCAACTTACCTACCCCTGCTTTCATTCCTATGACACATTTTCCAGGCACATTGACCAAATTGTGATACCCAGACCACAAGAGTTATGTTTTCCTGTCCTGAACCGAACTCCTTATCTTTTCATCCAAACCTGATTGTCCTTTCTTATAAATGGCAAATTAAGAAATGATAGACCCATTCTCACTCCTCTGTTTATGTCAAAGAGCACATCCAATGTATCAGCAAATTCTTTCAGCATTAGCTTAAAAATTTACTTTAGTTTCTCATGCTATATTCTGTATCATGTCTAAAGCTACCATTGTGGCATAGGCCATGATCACTTCTGTTTTCGATTATGCTAACAATCTCCTGATGGAGTTCTGAGCTCCCACCATTGGCTCCCCAACAGTTTGTGCTCAACACAGCAGCCCATGTGATTATTCTGAGCCCTAGCTCATATCACGCCATCCTTTGCTCAAAGCCCTTTTCCCATTTCCTCTCCGACCTCACTTTCTACTGCCTTCCACCCTGCTACCCCTGATCAGCCTCTTTCAGCTGCACTCACTTCCTTATTTTCCCCTGAAAACCCTAGATGTGCTCATCCCTCAGGACCTGTGCGCTTGCTCTTTCCTCTGGCTGGGATGCTATTTCCTGTATATCTGCAGAACTTACAATCTCATCTCCTTTAGGACATAAATCAAATGTCATCTGAGTGGGGCCTATCTAACCACCCTATTTAAATTTGTGACCCACTCTCCAAACCCTAGAAATCACTCTTTTTATTTTTCTCCAGCTCTTATCACTATCTGACAATTTTTTTTTTTTTTTTTACTTATTTACTCCCTCCCTGTCCCCCTGTAGGACTTTTGTCTATTTTGTTCACTGATTTATTTATATTCCTTAGAATAGGACTTGACCCTGAGTAGCTGCTCAATCATGTTGGGTGAATCAATCAATGCCTTTCCTTGCCCGATTCTTCCTTCCCTGGACAGGAAATTTCCTTTCAATATCTAACTAAGTCTAACCCATTTTCAGAACTTAGGTACTTTTCCACATCCTCCAAGTAGCCTTTCTGATTATTCTTGTCCAGCCTGACTATTATATTTCCTGAAGCTAAAATTATAGATGAAAAAAAAACATTATAAATGATCACATTTATTTAGAAAATTGAGAAGGAGATTGTGTGGTATTCATGACAACCTCAACAAGTATTTGGAGGCAGACAGAGTGACCAAAAAACAAAAACAAATCTGTGGTATAGTACCATCTGTGCTGCAGAGCTGTTGTCTCTGAACTTTCCAGGCCACTCTTCTAGACTCCACCAGGCTGGAGTTAACATACTCACAAATTCTCCCATTAACTGATGCAGACAAAGATACAGGAGAGGAGAGGAGATGACCCCAGATTTTAGTGTATTGGTTACTTGTTACTGCATAACAAACCCCTGCAGCACTTAGTGGCTTGAAACTGTGTGTTTATTATTGATCACAGATCTATGAATGAGAGCTTCTGTTGATCTGCATTGGGCTTTGCAGATGTTTGTTCGGTTTGCTTAGGTGGCAGAAGATTGGCTGGTCTAGGATGCCTTCATGCTCATTTCTGGTGGTTAGCTGTCTGTTAGGGGGAGCGTGGGGTCCGTTGGGTCACATATCTATTGTTTTCCAGCATGCTGGTCTGGGACTGTCCACTTGGAGGTGTCAGGGTTCCCAGATTGCCCATGGAAACACACAGTTTGTTGAGGGACTGGAAGCATACAGTTATGTGCTGTTCTCATATAGACTGCTCTAAGAGTTTGCGTTTTAATATTTTGATTCTCATAGAAAAGTTGGGGACAAAAGATTAACTGTAAGATCAGCCTCTTTGCCTCTATATAGATATATTAACTGAAACCTTCAAACATAGAACAAAAGAACTTTAAAGGACAATATCCTGCTTTGCTTAGGAAGAGCGTAGAATTCATTGAGCCCCATGTAGCACCAGCAAGGCCCTTCAAGCTCCAGGAAAGGAAACATGACCATCAAAAGCAGTGTGCTCCCTCCAGCCGTCAGAACCCTCAGGGGTCCTTAGATTCTCTAAGCTCTAGGCTTGGGTAAAGAAAAGGCTATGCCTTGTACCTTGTGCAATGAGGCAAAAGGAAAAGACTGGAATAAGAATAGGAGAAGAAACATAGGAGAAGAAACAAGACTGCTGAGGAATTTGAGGACTTTTTTGGAATGAAGAAGTTCAGTGTAGGTCAGCTGGCGAGGGAAAGTCCGGCTGAGACCCAGTGTGTTCAGAACCTTTGTTTTTAGAGTTACTGGTCTTGCTATATGAAGATGTTGATGAAACACTGTTTATTCTACCGGGTACAACCTAGCACCCCAGATTGTCAAATGGGACCAAATCTTAGGGAAGTAGAATAGGATCCTTACAGGACAAGTTTGGGAATCTAATTTCCCTCTCTTCTTACATGTTAGAATTTTACCAAATTGCTTGGTGTCAGCCATGTTGTGATTTAATTTTCTCCCAAATTAGCATGTTTCACTTTGTTTCTTTACTTACTATTTTGGAGACAGCCTGGTTAAAACCTTCCCACTCATGGAATTGCTAGTCAAAATATTTTAGGAGGAAGCCAAACATTCATTGTTTGCCTTATTAAAAATTAATTCAGGCAGATGGAGAAGAATATGACATGTGCCATCCTCTTAGTACTCCTTGTCATCTGTCCCTGTCTTCATCTGCAGGGCAGGCCTCATGCAGTTTCACCCTCCAAGGGCCATAGGGCCGTGCACAGGAGTGCTCTTAGTTGCATTTCACAGGAATGAGGCTGAGGTTAAACTATCTTGCTAAGTCTCACATGGAGCAGAGGAATGGAGTCAGAGGGAGAGCTGAGGTTATTGGGCAAGACCAGTGTTGCTCCCAAGGCACTGTGGAAGGGCAAGAACAAGGCCTTGTGGAAAACACTGAGAGAAATGTGTCTACTCTAAACCCTAACCAGCTCTCTGGAAACTTGGAGGTAAGATATCAGGAACTATAGAGTGCCTTCGTAGTTATTCTGCCTTCCATCTTTTTTGAGTCTCCTGCCTGTGGAGTCCCTTGGATCCTTTACTTTAAATCGTCATGCATTCATTTCTACAAGGGATCAGTGAGCCCTACTATGTGCCAGGTTTTCTCCCACGTGGTGTGGCAGGGAAAACAACATGCTCCCTGGCTGCGTGGAGATCACAGTGTTGCAGGGACACAGATCATAAGAATCTATTGCAGCAATGAAAATCCCATGATGAAGTAAGTGCAGGGCATTATGGGAGCAGATAGAAAGGGCATGTGACACAGCCTAAATTATAAAGATACCTGTGTTTGGGAGCACAGTTCCTATCCTTCCATTTGGCAGTTTTTCACTCCAGAAATAGGTAGCATCAGGAAGGGTGAAAGGCAGATGGAAAAGAGACCATCACCCTCCATCCAGAGTTGGGTGAGCTCCAAAGCTGGCTTGGGCCACCTTGGCCTATACAGTCTCTCAAGTGGGTCACAACCCAGAGTCTTGAAGCTAAGTATTTTGCAGGGAGACCAATCCTGAAAAGAAAAAAAAAAAAAAAAAAAAAAAACGATTTCTCAGCATTTGCTGCAACATGGACAGGACTGGAGGAGATAATGCTAAGCAAAATAAGTCAAGCAGAGAAAGACAATTATATGGTTTCTCTCATCTATGGAACATAAGAACTAGGAAGATTGGTAGGAGAAGAAAGGGATAAAGAAAGGGGGTACACAGAAGGGGGAATGAAGCATGAGAGACTATGGACTCTGGGAAACAAACTGAGGGCTTCAGAGGGGAGGGGGGTGGGGGAATGGGATAGGCTGGCGATGGGTATTAAGGAGGGCATGTATTGCATGGTGCACTGGGTGTTATACGCAAGTAATGAATCATGGAACTTTACACCAAAAACTAGGGATGTACTGTATGGTGACTAACATAATATAATAAAAATTATTATTAAAAAAGTGATAAAAAAAAGAAAAAAAAAGTAGCCCCCATATTTTCTACTCTCATCCGCACATTCTGATTCCCTCCCCCAGAAGTGTCATTCTCCAAGCTACACCCCATTATCTGAGGATGACCAGTGTTAGGTCAGCTATTGTGTCCAACAGTTTCATAGACTTGATATTATTATTCTGACAGTGCTCTGACAGAGTTCTGTGGATCATTCATCCACACTTACAGATAGGAAACTGGGACAGAGAGAACTTTGTTAACTTACCCAAGATCACACTGCCTCCAAATGACTAGAGGTGGGATGATGTAAAGTCTAGTGGGGTCAAGAGTAGGATGAAATCCTAATGTAGATCAAGACCCAGTAGGAAAGACTATAGCTAAACACACATTATTTTTAAAAGCTTAGGATCCACTGGGCTGGCATGGGTTGGTAGTGGTGAGCAAGGAGTCTAACCTGGTAGGCATGGCAAAATAGCAGGATCCTTGGAATATGGGGGTAATCGGTAAGAAGGTGTAGAGACATGGCTCCACCAAATCTGCTTCTGTCAGGGGCAAATAGACCTAGACCTGCCCTTCATGTGGGGTGGAGGGAGTTCAAGAACAGTGAACGCCAACAGGACAAGGGGACTTGGACAAATGTTCATGGCAGGAGTCCAGACTCAGCCAATACATAGGCAGAAACCAGGCTGGGATACACTTGGGGTGTCTGATTTGAAGACTGCCTGTCTGCTGGGGTCCAAAGAGGACCCATTCCTGACCCATCTCCTAGTGGGAAGGAACCTCTGAACAGACAACCAGGCCTGCCTGTGAACTAACTAGATTTAGTTAGATCTGAAACTCAAAATTGTCATCCTGGCACTGGAACAGGCTGCAGTAGATTGTGAGTGCCAGTACCTGAACCATGTGAGGCAGATCTTGGAGCCTCTTTTTGGGTTATGTCCCCAGCTGGCCACTGTCCCAATGGTTGGGTTTCCTTTCTGCAAAATGAATTCTATGATCAGGACTCTTTAGATTCTGAGGGAGGGGAGAATCATCCCCCCTCTGCTTTGCTATAGCCATTGCCTTAGGAGCTCTCTGTTGACTCCTCACCGTGACTTGGAATACATAGAGATTTCTTTGTGCAACTCTATATTTTAAATTCTGACACTTTCCCTGGTAATCCTGCCCTAAATATTTAATCTGGGTGTTTAGCAAAATCTCTATCTCCCAGCTGTGGACCATTGCCTGTAAAAGGCATACACTGGGGCTTTTGGGCCTGTGTCTCACAAAGTGGCAGAAAAACAAATATCAGAGCAAGATAATGAGCAGCAGACCCACCATTCTCACCCTCACATAAGTGAACACTTCTTCCCGAACTCCCAGGCTCTGATTCTCCACCTGTGCTGTTCACTCTTTATGTGGATACTAGAGAGGTTCCTAAAGCTCCTTTTCCAGGGATTTTCTGGGTCTCCCTATTATGCAAATAATATAGTCCTAAGCAAGAAATACATTCCAAGACCACTTGGAATGGAAGCTTCTCTATTATCAGCTAATATTGATTTCACATTCAGTGATATTTTTTGCCTCAGCTCCACTCTGTTGCAGCCCCCGCCCCCAAAGCTTTCTTATTCCTGAATGTGTCCTTATTGTTCATATTATTCTCACTGCTTGAAAGGTCCTGCACAGTGCCATTTCCTGAAAATGCCCTTCCTTCAGAGACCAGCTTTCACATTAAAACATGCTTTTATTCTTCCCAGGAGAATATAGACTTAATGTCTTTCATGCTCAGACATCTCTGTAGTAGCCTTTGTTACACCCTTTTTCATGGTTTGGTTTTTACTCTAGTGAGTCTTTCCCACTAGATCAGGAGCCGTTGGAGGGCAGGGACAAGACTTAATTTTGTATCCTGCCATGGAACATAATGACTCAGTTCATGTCCTAGAGTAGTCATGATAACCTATTGCCAGACCCTTCTCAAAATGGAGGGCGTGGCAAAAAGCATAATGGACCTTAGATTCAGACTGGGTGCAGTGCTGGTGCAATCACTTACTGGTTTCATGGGATTTATCTCTAAGAACCCTCAATTTCCTCCCATAAAAAGCAAGATTATAAATCCATGGTGAGAGAATGCCAGATGTCCAAATACTTGATCACTGTCCTGACACTTCCCCCACCATGGGGGGCAGGATGTATGTACAGGGAAATGCCAGAGACAGTCTTGCTTTCCAGCAGGAACTCTAATTCCCAAGGCCCAATGACTCCTACATTCATGACCTGATTGGCCCTCATGTGGATAAACAGGGGGTAGCTGTCATCTCAGTCCAAGATCTACATTTGTAGGCATGCTTTAGAGTCTTGCTGCTTAGACATTCTTTCTCTGAAGCTCCTTCCTGCCTCCCCCTTGGTTATACCAAGACAAAGGCTGGAGGTAGTCATGAGTCTCATCTTAAACCAGATACAGAAGACAAGACCCACCCTTTATTTTTTAAAAAAAGAGGATTTTCTTCAGTCTGTTCTGTTTTAGATCATTTCCCTTTTTCCACAAAAATTCCTACTCTACTGGACCAGCCTGTTTGACTAACTTTATGTTTCTGAGTGTGCCATTTCATCTTCCCCCAATTTCAAAGCTCACCCGTGGTAGTGAGGTAATGGGCATGTATGTGTTTGGGGAAGTCTCCTCTTTATAAACCATTTATGAACAATAACATTGACCTAGATTAGGCAGATGTAGAGTGGGGAAGAAGGAAGAATATACTGATGTTGGTGTCAGGTTTTGCCTTTTACCAACTGCAAAGCATTGGGAAGTGTTCTTAATGCCTTGGACCTTCAATTATAAAATAGAGATGATTGGGGGTGCCTAGGTGGTTTAGTCAGTTAAGCATCTGACTCTTGATCTCAGCTCAGGTCTTGATCTCAGGGTTGTATGTTCAAGCCCTGTGTTGGGCTCCATGCTGGGCATGGAGCCTGCTTTAAAAAAATTAAAATAGAGATGATCATATCTGTCACCTAGGTCTGTTATGAGCATTAAGTAAAGTAACATGTGCGGAGATGGTATCATAGTAATTGGCATGATATAGGTGTTTGATACATGCTGGCACCTTTCTTTCTCCTTTGAAAGTTAACTCAATAATGCATTTCCCCCATTGGCTACAAGTTGTGAGTTTCATATGAAGGAAGCCTGGGAACTCAGGACCACAGGTTCATGCTAATTTTATTATCTCATCACTTTCTCTTTTAAAAACTTTTAAAATTTTATTTTAAGTAAACTCTACACCCCCATGTGGGGCTTGAACTCATGACCCTGAGATCAAGAGTCACACGCTTAACCAACTGAGACAGCCAGGCACCCTTCATCACCTTTTGTAATCAAAGGAAGAGGGCAATCAAGGGCCAATTCTAAACCTTCTGCAGAAGTGAAATTTTAATAATCCCATGGTGTTCTTGGAGGCTTCATAGCCTACCTACCCATCTATTTGACAAGGTAAAAATTTTCAGATAAACGTGCTAGTATTTGTGCCAAGTTCCTCAGATCATAGCAGCTGATCTTTGCCCCACTGAAAGTCATGGACATTGTTGACCCAGAAGGAATATTTCTGGGATTTTTTGGTTAAAATGGAGTCATTGTCATTGTCATAACTACTGTTTTAGCTACCAGAGGACACAAGACACTTTTGCTTGGGGTCATGGAACCTAGTGACCTATTCCCAGTTGCTCTTTCCCAGACCTATCTAGTCATTGTTCTGGAGCAAGATGTATTCTCTTTCTCTGGTAGAAGGGCTTGAAACAGAGTTCAGGGAACCATTCAAGCCAGGAAGACTACCTCTCCTTACTTCCAGGTGTGTGTATTAGGAGCCCACAGTTTTGTTTTGCTCAAAATGCCCTCGGGGAATAAGAATGATGGAAGGAAGCCAGAAGATTTTTCATTAGGCCCAGGGAACCAAACTAAAGTTCTTCTATGCCCATGTTCTGATCCCAAGGGTCAAAGATGATGGGTAAAGAGCTTGGGTAATTTTCCCTTTAAAAGAACCAATATGGTGCAGTTATCATAAGCATGGGTTTTGGGGTCAATCCACTATAGCTGTGAGTTGAAATCTCCTCAGGTATGTGGCCATGGGCCAGCTTCTGAACTTCTCCATACCCTACTTGCCCCCTCTGTGTAGTGGGCATAATAATACTACCAATTCAGCTGTTACGAAGATTAAATAAGACAATGCATGTAAAATGTGAATGGAGGGTTTGACACTACTCAATAAATGCCACAAACTACTTAAGAGTGAGAGCCTCCATGCCACACTATAAATTCCAGACTTTAGAAATTATTGAATAATGGGAACCCAAATGAGTTTGGATTGGGTTGATTTATCAAAACAACAGCAACAACAACCCACAAATGAGTAGTAATTTGCCTGGGGCAAATATCAAGTAGGGAGAAAATTGAGGAATTTTTCTTTCCCATTTAAGCTATTAAAAAAAAAAGCTTTGTTTATAGTTCTTAACTTTCTATCTCCAAGGAGATATTGGACCAGTCAGAGCCAAGAGATGAATGAATTTGCTGATCTGATTCCTGGCTTGTGTTTCCTTATTGGTCCATTTCTATTTGCTGTCTCTATGATCTTCCTTATTGGCTAAGACAGGGAACCAGTTCGCTTGCCCCCAGACAAAGGCAAAGCTTCCCCTCAGTGAAGTCACTTAAGCAGTGTACTGGCCTCAACAAATCACTGTGCCATGTTGGCCCCCTTCCCTGCCCTCTGGTTTATTCCTGTCACCTTGTATTATGTCCTCCAGGTGCACAGAGAATGACGGATCATTATCAGTCACATCCTGCCCAGCCATGTGTGTGCATGCACGTTTGCCTGCACAGATACGACTGCGTGAATACACAAGAAAATACATAGACATCCACACAAATACACATAGACTAAGTCAGGAACACTCTGATCAACATAAATATACACAGAGAGGCCGCATTTAATCAGTATGAAAGATGATCCTTTCAAACACACTCACCCATACCTGCTGTCACACATACTCGCACACAAGCATCATGTGCACACACTTTGATCATGTGACTAGTCTGTGAGCATATGGAGTATAGAGTACAGTTCATCTTGTTCTAATCACATTCTTTTTATGAAGGGCTTTCTATAGATCCCTAGATCAGCAGGACAATTTCATATCCTATTACAATCTGCCAAGAAGAAATAGATAAATCTATTAGCCTGTTCTTTGCTTGTTTCATCATTGTGACAATCTCTTGTGGGTCTACATTCATCAGGCTCCCACACCACCTGACAGCCGAGTCTCCACCACCAAGCTGCAGGTTAATAGCTCTTTAATCTCGATTTAATTGCTCATTAATAATTCTGATACTGCTTTCTTCCATTAATTGATTAAAAAATGGTTTCAGTGGAAGTGAATAATGAAATTTGGTAGCAACCAACTAGAGAATGAGTTTTCTTGTCATCAAGATAATCAAGAAGAAATAGTGACCAAAACACTCCTTGCTTCATTTGCAGATTTTTTGAACGCTAGAGCTGGCAGGGCCTTTGGAATTCAACTACATCAGCGTTTCTCAAACTGATTCACAAGTGATTAAACAGTTTTCTAGGAAAAACAATATTCTGTGATTAAAGAAGTCTGGCAGACACGGCATACAAATCTCTCTCACAATTTCGTGTTTTAAATCAATGTTAGCATATTCAAAGCTCTGACATTCCAGTTTGAGAAACCTATTTACATTGTTAAGTTGATCTTCACCCAAACTTATTTGATAGTAGAAATCACATTTCTATAGAATACAATTTCAGCTATCTATTGCTCAATGATGAGTCCCCCCAAAATTTAGTGGCTTCATTAAAATGATGGGTTATTTTTCACAGTTCTGTGAATTTCTGTGTTGGCAGGTACAAGATGGCCTGGACCTCCACATGGTTTTTCATCCCCCTAAAGGCTTCCCTACAAGGTGGGCTGAGAGCAGTGTTTTAATAGAGCAAACAACAGAAACTACAAGGCTTCTAAAGGCCTAGACTTTAAGTCCAACAACATCACATCTGCTCTATAATATTAAACAAAGCAAGTCTCAAGGCCAGGCAATATTCAAGGGACACATAAATTAATGTCCACACTTGATGGAAGAGCCGACACTCACACTGCAAAAGGGCACATGGAATGGAAGAAAGAATTGTTGTGGCCATCTTTGAGTGTAATCTATCACAAGCCACTGAACAAATGGGTTTTGGAAGACTGTTTACAAAATGCTCACGTAGAACAAACTGCACATTTCCTAGATTCCGATATTGAGGCATATATGTGGAATAATTTGTCCAAGAGCACACATCTGATAATCACGGAAATGAGACTAGAATCTAGACTTCAGACTCAGAGTCCTTTGTCTTCACCATTGTGCTTCTAAAAGATTCTGAACTGGCCATGAATGACTTGAATGATACACAAATGCTGACTCCCTGGATTTGGGGAGTCTTAGATTCTGATCCTGGTCTTCTAAACAAGTCCAGCTAGGCTTGTCAGAACACCAACAACTCAGTAAAACAAAGACTAAGTTTCCCGTGCCTTCCTTTCATGAAGGGTAGCCTCAGGACATAGCCAGACTTAAGCAGACCGAATGGCATGAACTACATAAGCTATGTCTCCAAAGATGCTTGTGACATAAAGTGACCTGTTTGTTTATTTTCCAAAATTTTTAACCATACTGTCTGGATATCCACTGAGTCATGTACCTTTATGATCCATAGTTTGATCTTCATCTAATTCTGCATGTCTCTTAAACCACAATTCAGTTCAACCCTTTTGACATTTCATAAATGAATTTATGTAATGGTCCTCTGACTTGGCAACTTATCCCGAACACATCCTCCATGCTATTACAGTGCTTGGAAGCAGATCCTGAAATAATAACTCTTCTATGGATTCTTGCTGAACTGGTCAAGATAAGCATGAAAACTCACCTGTTTTTAGGTCTGCAAACTTAGCTCAAGCCTTTATTACTTATTGATCACTATGGCCCTGTATTTTGCATACTCTGCAAGATTTTATTGAACCTACTGACGATATATTTGTTCTTGAATATATTCGACCTAAGTTCAGTCTGTCAATCATCTATCAATCATCTATCTATCTATCTATCTATCTATCATCTATCTATCATCATCTATCTATCATCATCATCTATCATCCTTCTTCCTCTTTTATTCATATGTAACATGTTTACATTTACTCTAGTTTATTTTATTCTAATGCCAGTACTGTAACTCTTGGACTTTAACTTATCAAGTGGAAGGGGTCACATCCAAAAATGCTTTTTGTAAGTACTCAAAGTCAAATCTGCTGCTTCAGTGCCAGAGGAATACGTGGTGGTAATGACTCAATCAATATCTTCAGGACACTGGCTCCTAGCAACATGGCTTAAACATTCTGCATTAACTTGGCTTGAAGTGTTCCAGCTTTCTTTGCCCAGGAGAGCTAATGAAAAGAAACATTAAAATGAAGGCTAATAATTATAGAGAAAATTTATGTAGTATACTTCACAGACAATACATGAGACTGTAGCTTCATCTTCCTTCTGTAACACATTTATTATGATCAGAACACAACCTTTTTTTGGATGTCATTTTCAGCTGAAGTGTCACAGCATGAAAGAGTCTGAAAATTGCATCTGTTTCCCATTCTTAGCTCGTTAGAAGGCAGGAGGAACAGAAGGGTGAGGGATCTAGTGGCTGCGATTTATACATGAAGTGCAGAGGTGCTGTTAAGTCCCTAGACCAGCACTTAAATCTAAGATTACCTGGAAACTAAACAGGAGAAGGAAAAAAAAAAAAAAACACAGGCTATACTATAAACACAGCCAGTATCAAATAAATTCTGAAAGATTTCTCTGGAAATGCTGTTGAAATTCAACTCAGACCTTTATTTATTTATTGGTTTGATTTTCACTGAGGTCGAGGCTGGAAGAAGCAGGAAGGCAAATACCCCACGTGGTATCCTGTATTTGACAACTACAGAGAGGCAGGCTACCTAATGAAGTTCATGTGTCCAGGAGAAAATCCCCTTTGAGCCACTTCAGATCTTGGGAGGTGCCAATCTTCCTAGGCCCTGATATTATAGTCCCCTGAGTGTGAAACTACCTCTAGTTGGCAGAATAGAGCAGCAAATCACATTTTGGAGACTGGCCTAATCTGACAAACAATTAAATCACATTCCTCTGAAATTTGCCTTTCCAAATATTGTCTATGCTCAAGTCAAGATGAATAGTCAAATTGTGAAAATGTATCGGTTTAGAAACGAAATGACCTTTAACATGATTTGAAACAATCCCTCTGTTCACCGAGTCACTTTTCTAGAATTCTCCATATGTCACCTAAAACCTCTTTCCCCTCTAAGCCACCAGCTCTCACATTCTCCCACTCTACTTCCTACCTGGCTTTCCATTTACTGACTCACCAGAATTAGTCATGAATTTTGTTTCTATTTCTGCTTCAGGGTTACCCAAGTTAATATGTATGCAATTGTGGCTTACTTGTAGTTCTTTGGAGTTTGGTAAGTCAGAGGCAAATGCAGAAGCAAAGAGGTGAGGGGACTCCTAAGGAGACAGCAAGTTTACCATAACCTCAAAATCAGGATACTTTCATTTCACTGGAGAGTGGGACTGGTTCCTATGAAAATGTCAGATTTGATGGAATCAGATTAATGAAGGAACTAAGATTAAAATGTTTCAAATTGTACTTTTAAAGAAGTGGAACATCAAGGAGAGAGATGTGTGCAATCCTGGGTGAAGAAGAGTTGTTCAACAGTGTATGTGACAGAGTGGGTGGGAGGACTATCACAGCCTAGGTATAAACTCCAATGACAAGATCCATTGAGCCAATATCAGAAGGCAACCCAGGAAGGAGACTGAACAGTTAGAACTTGGGTTCAATAGCCACTGATCCAAATATATATATAAACACACACATATATATGTAATAGAGTAATATTAGTATTACATGGAATATCACTAAAAGAAACTGAACAAGATATATACTCAAACACCCTAAAGACAAATCAAAATAGAATTCTAAAGATGTTCAAGTGACCATAGAAGAAAACAGAAATAAAAATTAGAGAGGACAAACATAAAATAAAAATAAAATGGTAGACTTAAGTCCCAACAAATCAGTAATTACATGAAATGCAAATTATTTGAATACACCAATTAAAACATAATTTTGCACAGTGGATTAAAAACCATACTCAACCATATGCTGTCTACAAGAAGCTGACTTCAAATATAGTGATATAGGCAGGTTGAAAATAGGAGGATGCTAAAGGATACATCATACAAACATAAATCGAAAGAAAACAAGAGTGGCTATATTATATCAGATAAAATAGAGTTCAAAGCAAAGAAAATTGCCAGAGACTGTGAAGGGCATTATGAAATGGTGTACCCTCTTCCTTTCCACCCGGGGCCTGGCAGAATGGCTTCCATAAAGAAGCATGGTGAGAAGAAGGGCCGTTCTGCCATCAATGAGGTAGTAATCAGAGAATACATCATCAGTATTCACAAGCACATGCATGGAGTGAGTTTCAAGAAGCGTGCCTCTTGGGCTCTCAAAGAGATCTGGAAATTTGCCATGAAGGAGATGGGGACTCCAGATGTGCGCATTGATACCAGTTTGAACAAAGCTGCCTGGGCCAAAGAATAAGTAATGTTCCATACCGTATCTGTGTGCAGTTGTCCAGAAAACATACCAAGGATGAAAATTCACCAAACAAGCTCTATACATTGGTTACCTATGCACCACTTTAAAAAATCTATGGATAAGTACTGTGGATGAGAACTAATCGCTGATTGTCAGATAAAGTATAAAACTGAAAAAGATTTTAAAAATCCACGAGTCAATATACCAAGAGACATAATAGTCTTAAATATGAGGCACCAAGCTATAGAACTACAAATTCTGTGAAGAAAAGTAGAACTGGAAGGAGAACTAAACAAATCCACAATTACAGTTGGAGACTTCAATACCCTTCTCTCAACAATTGATAAAACAGAACATCAGCAAGGGCTTAGAGGAACTCAACGACATTGGTAACAATAGGCTCTAACTGACATTCGTTGAATACTACACCCAACAACAATCGATTGCACATTTTTCCAGGTGTTCCTGGAATACATACAAGGTAGAACGTATCATTGGCCATCAAACCAACCTCAGCAAATTGAAAAGAATTGAAATCATACAGAGCAAGCTCCTTAACTACAATAAAATCAAACTAGAAATCAATATCAGAAAGATAAAGGGAATATTTCCAAGTACTTGGAAACTAAACAACATACTTTTAAATACTCAATGGATCAAAGAGGATATCTCAAAGAATATTAAAAAGTATATTGAACTATGAAAACAAAAGTACAAAACTTGTAAAACACAGATAAAGCAATGATGAGAGCGAAATTTATAACACTGGATACACATATAAGAAAATAGGAAATCTCTAATTAATAATTGAAACTCCTATCTCAAGAACCTAGAAAAAAGAGTAGAAAAATAAACCTAAAGCAAGTAATAAGAAGGAAAAACAGTGTAAAGGAATAAATCAATGAAATTGAAAATAGTAGATAAAACAAAGAGCTGGTTCTTTGAAAAACTGAATATAATTGACAAACATCTATAAGACTGATAGAGATTGAGAGATTGAGAGAGAGAAGACACAAATTACCAATATCAAGGATGAAACAAGGGATATTATTACAAACCATGCAGGCATCAAAAGGATAATAAGATATGGTAGGCTGAATGGTAGCCTCAAAGATAACGTCCTCATCCCTGGGACCTGTAATATTACCTTATTTGGGAGAAGTTTTTTGTAGATGTGATTAAATTAATGATCAAGATGGAGACATTTTCTTGGATTATTCAGATGGGCCCTAAATACCATTACATATATTTTTATAACAGAGAAGCAGAGGGAGATTGGATACACACAGAAGAGGAGTAGGCAATGTGACCACAGAGGCAGAGAGGGAGTGATGTGGCCTTATGTTAGGGAATGTCATCAGAAGCTAGAAGACAAGGAATGGATTGTTCCCTAGAACTGTCAGAGCATGGCTCAGGTGACAATTTATTTTGGTCAAGTGAAACTGATGTTGAACTAATTTTCTTCAGAAGAATGAAAAAATAAATCTCTGCTGTTTCAAGTAAACAAGTTTGTGGTAATTTGCCACAGAGTCATAGAAAACTAATGTATACAGGTATACCATGAACAACTCAACAAACATAAATGTGATAAATGAAATGGACCAATTCTTAGAAAAACACAAGGGTCCATACTTCACTCAATATGAAATAGATAATTTGAATAGCCCTATGACTATTAAAGGAATTGAATTTTTTTAAAAGATTTTATTTATTTATTTGAGCAAGAGAGAGAGTGCACAAGCAAGCAGGGATGGGGGAAGAGCAGAGGAGAAGGGAGAAAGAATCTGAAGCAGACTCTGCAATCAGCATAGAGCCTGACACCCAATGCAGGGCTTGATCCCATCACCACAAGATCATGACCTGAGCTGAAACCGAGAGTTCAGTGCTTAACTGTCTAAGCCACCCAGATGCCCCAAGGGAATTGAATTTTTAAGTTCCCCCCAAAGAAATCTGTAGTGCTAGATGTCTTTGCTGTAAAATTTTAGTAAATATTTAAAAGATAGTTAACACCAATACTACATACTCTATCCCATAAAATAGCAAAAAAGAGAATACTTCCCCATATATTTTATGAGGCTAATATTACCCTGATACAAATACCAGATAAAGGCAGTACAAAAGAAGAGAACCCCAAACCAGTATCAGTTAAAGAAGAAATCATAAAGTCAAACTTTTCCCTTAGCTGTAATCCAGTATTTTGCAAAGTGTGGTCCACAGAGTACCTCCCTCAGAAACTCCTGATATACCCATATTTGGGGGACCACCAAGGCTCAGAGATTCTGGGAGTAGAGACTCATCATTTGTAACAAAATCCCAGATATTTTTTTTTTCCTTAGAGAGAGAGAGAGAGAGAGAGAGAATCCCAAGCAGTTTCCAAGCCCAGCTTGGAGTCTGATGCAGGGCTTGATCTCATGACACTGAGATCATGACCTGAGCTGAAATCAAGAATTGGACACTCAACCAACTGAGCTACCCCAGTGGTCATCCCCAGATAATTCTTACGCAAGCTAAAAGTTAGAGAAGCATTGCCATAAATCAGTGCTGCCAAATGGCTTTGGTCCTCACCAACACGTGGGAAATGAGCATAAAATGGAGGTTTAAAGTGATCATTTCTGGGGCGCCTGGGTGGCACAGCGGTTAAGCGTCTGCCTTCGGCTCAGGGCGTGATCCCGGTGTTGTGGGATCGAGCCCCACATCAGGCTCCTCCACTATGAGCCTGCTTCTTCTTCTCCCACTCCCCCTGCTTGTGTTCCCTCTCTCGCTGGCTGTCTCTATCTCTGTCAAGTAAATAAATAAAATCTTTAAAAAAAAAAAAAAAAAAAAAAAAAGTGATCATTTCTTTCATAAACACCCTCTCTTGGTCAATATTATGGCCATGAAGAACATCAGACTGGCATGATGAGGTCATAGAATCAAGGAGTTTGAGAATTCACGTCATTACCGGTTCCCGGGAAAGACTGGCACACCTCATATGTGCTGTTGATGTCACTGTAGGCCTGGAGAAAGGAAGGAAGCTGACAGATCTGGGAGTGGTGGGGTGCTAGTGGGAGGGCTGGAGGGGTGAGGGGTGATGTGCAGTGCTTAACCATGGGAAGAAATTAATAACTGCAAATCATGATCAAGCAAGAACTCTGCAAATTCAGACTATTTCTCAATAGATTTTTTAAAAAACATGTGAAATCTTGTCAGGAAAACAGGGGTATATGTTTTGGAAGTCCAGAGCAGGGTCGCAGGAGTATTGGACAGAACAAGATAATATGTAAGTAATTCTACCTTGGCTTCACTTGCCCTCAGAAGTTGAGATGGACCCCTCTAGCCAAACCAGCTGTGATGGCCCAGCAGGTGGGCATGTTACCAAAAATACTGCTCACAGACCTCCTGCCTTACATGGAGCATTCCAAAGCAATTTGAGTTGTCTTATTTTTAAATTCTAATTATCTCCTGGGGAGAAAGGATCATTAGTCTATTATTCTGATCCTTTGCAAGAGTGTGAGGCTGAGGTGAGATACGGGTAAATAGATAATATTAGTAGGAAATATTAAGGGGAAACTTAAAATACCATCACTTCCAACCTTTGCTCTTTTTTTTGAAATTGATATATAGCTGACATATAATATTGTATTAGTTTTCAGCATACAACATAGTAATTTGCTATATGTATATATTGCAAAATGATTACTCCAGTAAGTTTAGTTAACATCCATCACCACACATAGTTAGAAACATTTTTTCTTATGATGAGAACTTTGATGATCTATTCTTTTAGCAACTTTCCAATGTATAATGAAGTATTGTTAACTATAGTCATTACACTGTACATAATATCCCTAGGACTTATTTATCTTATAACTGGAAGTCCGTACATTTGACCACCTTCACCCATTTTGCCCTTCATTCTTCACTTTATTTCATCTTTCCTTTGTCCTTCATTCTTAAGAGAGTTCTAACATGGTCTCAGGAACAAGATGGAGTTCTTGAGCCCACAGAGGGTCTTTGGTGGAAGAGGCTGGGGAATTGGGTGGGAGAGACTCCACGATTCCTCTCATAATTTTTGGATCAACTCATTCTGCAAATGTTTTTGACTTATTTTTTATCAAGGATATTTGTGGGTCTTAAGAAATGGGCCTGGGAATGCCTCCCTCTCATGAGGAACCCACAACCAACATCAGATATAACCAGAGTGGGGTTCAGGGAAAAGGGAGCATTAAGCAAGCTCCTTGGACAGCTTTTTGGCCAGAACATGAATTAGAGGGGCAATGAAGGTCACATAGTTCTAGAACCATGATGGGAGAACAGACTAAGTGCTTGGAAACAGAGCCCCGGTCAGTGGCTACAGAGGGCATTTCATGGTGTGTGCTCTTGGTAATTATTGATAGTAGATTCCCTCATGGTGGCCATTTGAGGATTGGAGAATTATTGGAGTTCTAGGCATCCCATTTCCACCTTGAGATACTACTAATGGGATCTATGAAGGAATGTGGGGCAACCTGTATGGAGTATACTGAGTAAGCGCTGTGGTTACTTTATCTGAGGTTCCTGCAATTTTCATATAAACGGAGTCCAAAGCCTCAAAGAGGCAATAACAGTATATTGGAGGCTAATGCAGAGAGGCGGAATGGTACTCCAATGAAGCATCAGCATATTCAACTTTTCTCAGTGACTCTAAATAGAAACTGATGGGATGGTTTTAGAGATTTCTACTGATTGACAGTGCCTTCTTCTGGATGTTTCAGGCACATTTCTTAATGTCTCAGTATCACCTGAGCATAATGCTTATAATTATGCTCTAGAGAACTGAGTGCTTCCATTACTCTGCCTAGTGTCCAGTTGACTTTTGTGTTTGGTTCATGAGTATGGTGATGTGGAGATGACACTTATGTGTTAGCTGAATGCCGTGAGGACCTGCCTTTCTGCTACAGTGAATAGATGGGTGTGTACATAGGAAAATGTCCTCCTAAGAGTCCATTTCCCCCCATATGTATATATAGATATAGATACAGTTATAGATATATATACACAATATATATATATAAATATTTTTCTAAATGCCTCCAAATATGCCATTCTCTATGAATTTCTATCAATAAATTAAGACCTAGATGATTACTATGTAGATTATATTATATAAATTATTACATAGAGATATTACAAAACAACCATTATGTAGATGAGAAGATTAGAAGCCAGGAACCTCACAAAGTTAAGCAATTTTTATTAGGTTGCACAGCTCAGTAAAGTGGAAACATGGAGCAGATCCCAGACCTTCTGGCTCTAAGGGATTGTGTCCAACAGACATGACAATTCTATTTGCACAGTGTCTGGCACATTGTAGGGGCTCAAAATATATTGTTGGGTAAGTGAATGAATCTTTAAAAGTCTTTGGGTCATGACCTGATTACCTTATTCCTTTTTTCTCTGTTCTGATCTGCTGTGTCAGCCTGGGCAGGTACTCAATTTTTCTCATGACAAAGTCCTACAGTCACCTTTTGCCCCCTGGGGACTCTGTATAGTTTCTCCATCAAGCTCTTTACTAGCCCTGCCAAGGAGCAAATGTTTTTATTGGAACAGCATGAAATGTGACATTGCTCATAGATTCTGTCAGAAAATTAGCGGTAGTGAAAACGAGCTCAACACAGCTGGGCAAGATTGCACCTCCTCCCTGGAAGCAGTAAGCTGAGGGACTATGGGGAGTCATAATGGTCTAATGATGGCTAATGGTGAGCAAATGATGGACCTGAGGCCCATAAATCAATCTGACCACAGGGATGGTTAACAGAATGCTCAGGAGATGCTTGAGCTCATCTGAGCATTGTTCACGTATATGTGTCTCTTACTGGACCATTATTTATTTATTTATTTTGTTACATAGGGGGGAAAGTATGACAATTTGTATGTAGAAAGTTAAGAAGGTTAAGATATTTGCAGGTTGGCAAAAAGGTGGGGAAACATGAGGCTCATCTTTGGGTTCCAGAGCACCAAGCCCATGGTTCTTTCAGGACCTAGAATTTATTCCTTGTTTTAGGTATTTGCCAAAATCAGGATGGCTCCAGTTTTTAGTGCTGGTCTAATTTTTCTTTGTATGTGATGAACAATGAGATGGACTTAAGAGAACAAGAGATTAGAGATTAGTTAAGAGCTCATACAATTGCCTTTGCATTTTCCAATGATTGCCTTTGCATTGTCCAATCCAACCAATATTCTTACCATTTCTGATAACCCCCTATCAGTTTCAGTTCTCCCTATACTTTGCAAGGTTCTTTTGTTTCAAGTATTTTCTAGGAAGATTCAGAAGGGAAAGTTTAACTATAACCATGGAAAGCTTCAACAATGGGATTTTTCCAACTCCTTTAATAGTTTCCTCTCGAGCAGAAATGATTGGCAGCAATGATGTAAAATCAAAACTCCCAAGATCCACTTGAGGTAGATTCAAGGTGCACCTCTTTCTTTCTGTTCTTTTATAGAAATATTAAACAAGGTGTTGGCACACATTTAAGCAGACATTTCAAATGTGAATTTTGCCAGCATGACTTGTTATGTTTGTAGAAATAATATTAAACATCTTCTGGAAAAAAGGAAGCACACGTATCTTGAGGTGATTTACTTGAGAATGATAGTTAACAGTCATAACTTATTATTTCTATTTTTCCCAAACATAAGTTTGCCTTTTTTTAACTGGAAAGATATGGGGAGAATCAGAGGTTTCAGAACTGATGCGGCATGTGCCCAAGAAACTTCTAGAAGATAGCCACATATGGAATTTTGACAATTACCTTTTTATGATCAAAGACGATAGCAACGGATGTGTGAGAGACTCCGCTAAAGCCTTCCTTGTGATCTCTGCATTGGAAGAAGCCTTTTCTGAGGGGTGGCTCCCTGTGTTCCTAGAGGAAGGTGCCAAGCAGATGGGCTGTCACAGAGATTGGAATGGGAAATTGGAACATCCTAGGACAATTATTCCAGGTGCTAGAGTAATATACTGTTTTTTTTCAGAAAGAGGCATATTTAACATTATTTTTCTATCCCCAACACAACAAAACCACCAACTCTCTGTGACAATTTACTTCATGGGAGTGTGGAAATAGGTTGTGGCTGCGGATGTTAAGACTTGAGGGAGAACAGGGTGGTGACCAAGAGAAAGGGGCCATGGCTTATCCTAGAAACAAAGCAGAGAAGAACAAAACTATCAGAAGGAAAATAAGGCAGCAGTTTCTACAAAATTCCATTCCCACAGCAATAACAATTAGGGGAACAGTCCCTGATGCTTTTAGTGCAAGTTGCTCCAGAGGTGGCCTTTACATTTTTATCAGCCCTGACTTCTGTACTTCAACTTGGAATCATTTTGTTCTGTCAACTGATTTTATCTTGACCCCTTTTCATGCCCAACCATTTAGCCTAAACCCTACCAAGAATATTACACCAGTCTGAGTGACCACGTATTTTCCTTTAAGCTAGATGGAGTGATGGCTTGCCCTCATCCCAGGCTTCTCTGATTTCTGTCATTATTTACAAATCCATTCCATTATTACCAGAGATAAAAGTAGAAGAAAATTCAAAGAGAAGGTAGCTGGGATTTTCACTTCTGAGGCTCTAACTTTTGGCTGCACATTGCCCCAGGAAGAGAGCCTCTGATGATGCTCTTCTGAAAACATACTGCGAATGCTTTTCCTCGGATGTGGGCAGAGGACTTCCGAGGGAAAATGACATCCAGGGTGGTGAGGGCTAAAATGAGTGCTTTCGTCTACTTCTGCAATCAGTGTCTACTTGAAAAGTTCCATGGATATTTGGCCTCCTTGCTTGACATTCACTCATTGTGAGGGGTTGGATCAGTGTTAGGAAAAATATTATGATCTGCGCCATGACTTAAAGGAGGGTGCTGGTTACTTATTTGAGTATAACTCATATGTAGAATGACTGACCTGCTATTCTGAGACTGCAAATGGGGAGGGAATCTCAGAGGAACTTCCTGGATCTAATGATGCATATATCTCCCCTCACAGATGGATGGGGTTTTACTAGAAAGGACAATTACCCAAGGCCTACCCTGAAATTTGGATGAAATAAAAGAGTGAGAGTTGAATAAGCAAATTTTCAAATAAAAAAAGTCTTACATTAGGTAAACAAGGGTTTTTGGTTCTTTACCCATTATTCAAATGACCACATAGAAGGTATCAAGAATAATGTTTCCTCTTCTTCTAGCTGATAAACAAATGCCTCCTTTGTGTTATTTACTTAGAAAGAAATAACTACCTAATATTTCTATCAAAGTGAGGTTGTCATGTTCTAACAAATACCAGGATCGTAAGCCAAATATAGCAGAATCTTTTATCCTGCTCTAGAGTCCTACTCCTGGGTGACCTGGGCCATGTTCTGAGAAATGGCTGGCAAACCTAACTAATCACTGGAGGTCATAAATAAAGACATTGCCACTTGCTAAGACACGTAGCTCCTTCCTGGAGTAGCTGGGAATTGGTGATAACAAACCACAATAACTCTGAGCTTAAAAATGGATTTGAATTTTGTTATTATACATTTTGCAATTTTGGCAGTTTTGAAGGTAAAAATGTGTCAAAGGGTAATATATCTCAAGGACAGTCAGTGTTAAATCAATATTAATTAAATAGGCTTATTCTTATTTAACAAAGCACTGAAGTGTGGAGGAAGGGATCTGCTGCGACTATTTTCTTTAATTTTCTTTTACCATCTGTCAGGTAAGGTAAGACCTCCAAATCCCATACATCAGCATTTTTAAAATATAGCCAATTTTCAGCTCAAGTTGCTTACCTAATGGTGTATTTACTATGTCTCAGTTATGATTTACCAGAAATAAAGCTGTATTATGAAGCAGAAAGGAGCCAGGAGGAGTATCTATAAAGACAGTAGAAGTTTTGAAGTGAAAAAAAAATGGGGTTATTTCCTTTAATCATTTTAGAAACCCCAAAGGGTGTGACAAAATATAGGATTAAAATAACAAGTACTATCTTTGCTGTGAAACATATAGAAGGGATCATTCATGGGCTAACTGCATTATGGAAATTCAGCCAAATATTCTTTGTCTATTCATTTCATATCCATTAAGGACCGAGGTCCCTACTCCTAAATTAGCAACATCTAAGCTCATAAAGGGGGGGGGGGATTCTGTGAAAGGTAAAAGACCATCCTGTCAACTAGTTGTATCTTTTCAAGGGTGTGGATATCCTAATGGAGTGGTCAGTGAGACCCGAACTTCATTTCTGATGAAGATATTGCTAAAAACTGGTAATGTAGGATGGTGGAGAGAGTGATGAGGACAAATCCAAAGAACCATAAGAACGAAGCTCATTATAAACATCTGCTTGCCAACTACGGAACTTCAGAAGATCATTTATTGTGGGCTTTTTATAGATAAAAGCTGTTCTCAAATATTATTAGAACCACCCTGTGGCACTATCCACGGTGCTGAATTAGCCAGCTTTGAACCCTTGTTCAATTGAGAAGTCACTCCCTTGCATCTCTATCTCCTTTGACCTTGTGCTCATGGCATCAAATGCATGCCAATTTTGAACTCCACTATATAACTTCAAAAATCAGATATGTTGGGATTAATCCAGGAACTATCTCAATATCCTGACTCCTATCACCATAGCAAAGAACAATAAGATATAGTCCTTATCATCAAAAACATTATTATCTGGCAGGAGGTGTCAGGCAGTTAAATAAATAAATAGAAGCACTTTAGTAGGGGCATTCATAGAATATTTTGTGATCTCAGAGGTAAGATTTTTCTGGTGAGGAAAAGGAAAAAACACAGCCAAACATTCTTTACAAATACAGGGTTTACGTCACTTTTGAGTTAGACTTGGAATTGAATTATGACAGGATGAAATTTTCCTTGTCAAGGCATTAGTTTCCCCACCTGAAAAAAAAAAGTTTCTGTAGGAATGTCAACACTTTGGATATAGATTCCATCTATGACTTTCTGAGAGTAGATTGTTTAGCAGCATAAATAAATAAATAATACATTTCTTTGAGAAAGACCCAAGTATGTAACTCTATACCACTATCACCCTATCCTTACCCTAGTAGAGTTCCTACCACATAACTTAAATTATTTAGATTCTGATGAATAAATTATTTCAATTATGGTAGTAATTTTCTCTTATTTCTACTTTATTTTTTTTTTAAGATTTTATTTATTTATGCGACAGAGATAGAGACAGCCAGCGAGAAAGAAAACACAAGCAGGGGGAGTGGGAGAGGAAGAAGCAGGCTCATAGCGGAGGAGCCTGATATGGGGCTTGATCCCATAACGCCAGGATCACGCCCTGAGCCGAAGGCAGACGCTTAACCGCCGTGCCACCCAGGCGCCCCTATTTCTACTTTAAATAACCACTTTAGTAATCAAAGGTTGTTGCCTATATTGGAGGTTCATAATATTCCATACTGGAATTGGTCAGTTCTTGATGTGGGCCTAACATTTACAAATTTTATTAAATCCAACATAAGTGATAAAAGAATGTGAAATTTCTACTACATGCATGCACACCTATAATACTGGTTTTGAAAAAAAGAATTTCTATTGTTTTAGCTACCTCGTCTATAGTATTTTGTTATAGCAGCCTGAGCTGACTAACACACCTTATCTTAGGAAACACAAATCCCTTCTGAGGAAACACACTCATACCTGGATTTTGATTATTTGAGCAAATGCTAATCCAATTTATGATGTAAATTAGTCTTCTTAAAGCAATACACCCCTGTAACCCTACAGTAGCTCTGGAAGAATTTTACTCATCCTTCATTGACCTGACAACAGCTCAAGTGTCTTGAACTTAAGACTTTTGCCACTGACTACTCCCTGTTCATGAAAAACCATTGAGAGATCAACAAAGGCTTCAGAAGATCTTACATACTCTTTACAAAGATCAGGTAATTAATAAAAGGTGTAAAAGTGAGAGATAGCAAAATATCTGTGTTTGATAGTTTGCAGCTTCCCATGTGCAAAATTGTATGGAGAAATAACATTTTCTAAAAAAAAAAAAAAATCGTTGAGAACATATCCCACAACTTGACAGCTATGTGGTTTGAGAGAGTAGAAGGCTCCCTTTGGAAAAAATATATACCTTTGATTCTTTTTACAATGCAGCATATATTAAAAGTAAGTAAAATTAAATACTTTTGCAAGGATTAGAGCAATTTAAATCATGAAAGGCTTTAAAATGTCAAGGGAAGTTAACTCCTTTTCAGATATACGATTTACAAATATTTTCTCCCATTCTGGAGACTGCCTTTTCATTTTATTGATGGTTTCCTTTGTTACCAAGAAACTTTTTAGTTTGATATAGTCTCACTTGTTTATTTTTGCTTTTGTTGCCTTTGCTTTTGGTGTCAAATTCAAAAAATCATTGCCAAGACCAATGTTAAGGGGCTTACTTCCTAATGTTCTCTTCTAGGAGTTTCCGGTTTCAGGTCTTACATTCAAGTCTTTAATCCATTTTGAATTCATTTTTTGTGTATGGTATAAGATAGTGATCCAGTTTTATTCTTTTGCATATCTGAATGTCCAGTTTTCCCAACATCATTTGTTGAAAAGACTATCATTTCCCCAATGTATATTCTTGGCTCTTTTGTTGTAAATTAATTGAGCATATATGTATGAACTTATTTCTGTGCTCTCTATCCTGTTCTATTGGTCTGTGTCTGTTTTTAATCCAAAACCATGATATTTTTATATAAATGTTAAGGAGTTAATAGCCAAATTATATAAAGGACTTGTGTAACTCAATAGCAAAAACAAAAAACAAAAACCAACCAAACAAACAAACAAAAAACCCAAATCCCCCAATCCGATTAAAAAATGGTCAAGGGAACTGAATAGACATTTTTCCAAAGAAGACATACAAATGGTCAGCAGGTACATGAAAAGGTGCTCAACATCACTAATCATCAGGAAAATGCAAATAAAAGCCACAGTGAGATATCACCTCATACCACTTAGAATGACTATACTAAGAAACAAAACAAAACAATAGACAACAAGTATTGGTGGAGAAAAGGGAACACTTGTGTAATACTGGTGCGAGTGTAAATTGGTTGAGCCTCTATGGACAACAAGAGTATGGAGTTTCCTCAAAAACGAAAAATAGAACTAGCCACTTCTGGGGATATATCCAAAGAAAATGAAAACAGGATATCAAAGAGATATCTGCACTCCATGTTTATTGCAACATTATTCATAATAACCAAGCTATGGAAGCAACTTAAGTACTTATATGAATTCATATATATATATATATATATATATGTATATATATATATATTATTCAGTCATGAGAAAGAAGACCTACTGCCATTTGCAACAATATGGATGGAACTTGAGGGCATTTTGCTAAGTGAAATAAGCTAGGCAGAGAAAGATGAATACTACATCGTATCACTTATACGTGAAATCAAGATAAGATGAGACAAGATAAAAAGGCAAATTCATAGACACAATATAGAAAAGTGGTTGCCAGGGACTGGAGGTGGGGATAATAGGGAGAGGTTGGTAAAAGGGTACAAACTTTCAACTATAAGATGAATAAAGTCTGAGGTTCTAATGTAAGACATGGTAAATAAGGTTGATAACACTGTGTTGCATAATTGAAACTTGCTAAGATAGTAGAACTTATTCTCAACAAAAACCAAAAAGATAAATATGTAAGGTGATAGATGGGTAAATTAACTAGATGGAAGGAATCTTTTCATAATGTGTATATACATCAAATCACCACAGGGTACACTTTATGTTACAGTTCTACTTGTTAGTTATACCTCAATAAAGCTGAAATATAAATTAATAAATAAACAAACGGCAGTGAAGGAAGAATAGGATCCAAAGGTTTATTTGATTTACAGTGTTTGACCTGACGATTTATTTTTGAGGAGGTTACTAGTTTTAAGGTAGAAGGTGCTTTTTTTTCCTGGGAAACTCTGACCTAAATACGCCTCTCTAGTACTACTAAGAATCTTGAACTTAAGCTGTACTAATTATCTCTAAATCTACATTTTTAGTTTTAATTATATCCAGGAAATAACCTGGAATTTGAAAAGGAGTCAATTAAGGAGCTGTCAACTGAGAAGATTCAGATGGTGGTGAACGGTCCCAAAGGTCTACCAGATGAGATGAGTGGGATGTCTAGATAATGAGATCAACATTAATCTGTGGTTAACCAGCATGAAAGTTCACAACGGACAGATGATTTTCTTCCTGGTACTGAAGTACCTTCCTCTCAGTGAATTATCTACTTAATTGTTCATCTAGTTTATCTGGTGATTCAAACAGAAAACTCATCAGTCTTTAAGTCTCAATCCTCACAGATATCGGTTCCCAATCTTTGTGATTCTATACCTCAAACAGTTTTCAGTGCACTCTCTGCTCATCATCTGTCCTTTACAACCTGCCTCCCAGCTACCATCGTCTCTTGTCCTGCGTTAAGTGTCCTCACCACAGTTTTCATGCCTGCTCCTGCCCCTTCCACTCCAGGCTCTCAATCCCAACCAGCATGGTCCGGTGTTACTGATTAGGTGAGCCCCACGCTTGTGGCCTTTCAGTGTCTTCCTGGTACTCTCGGGTTGCAATGCAAGATTATTAACATAAGTGACTGAGCCTAGAGTATCTGATTCATTTATCTCCCTATAATTATTCTAAGTCCTTTTATTTATTTATTTATTTATTTATTTATTTATTTATTTACTTGCTGTGATCCAGTCTAATTGGCTTTAACAGTCAAGTATTTGAGAGGGCTACAGTTCTTTGTGACTTTGTGTATTGGGCCCTGTGTATCTACATGTGACTTCACCACCCCCATAACTTTTGCTAAAAATGCCTTAATTATTCTTTAGCTTTCAAATCAATACAGTCGAAGGAGAAGCATTCACTGAAGTCCCAGACTAATACCAAGCAGTTAATTTTTAGTATCCTGAATCTATTGTAGCAGTATATATAATTGTGATAATATAATTTTATTATTTAGCAGCGACAAATAGCATTCAAGTATATAGTATAATACCTTGCACGTAGTAGAAGCGAATTAAACAAATATTGATCAGAGGAGATTTTGTTTGTTTTATTTTTTTGCTGTCACACTTATTTTAAAGGGCTCCAATGTGACCCAAATGGGATCAAATTCTCCCTTTGGAATGTGGGCATTTAAATGGAACCCAAGAATCGGTCATTAAAAATCTGTCATTCTTGTAAACAGGTAGTGCTCAGCCTGCTTCTTCCTCTCCCACTCCCCCTGCTTGTGTTCCCTCTCTCGCTGGCTGTCTCTCTGTCACATAAATAAAAATAAAATCTTTAAAAAAAATTTTTTTAATTCCTGGGGTTATATGGTATTCTAAGCAAGCAGGTTTTGCTTAAGGAGAGTTTCACTTTTGTCAATGAGAATGATCTTAGGAAGTGTCACTATCATCACTCTCAAGGTCCTTTGTGAGATGACCCTAGTACTAGGTAGTTCTTCTTGGCTCTTACAACTAAACAGAGGAATTGAGGAGACACAGACATTGAAGACCCTTCTGGGAAATTATGCTAACACTCTAGTAGGTGATTTAACCTATGACATGTGATTGTCCAGGGGAAAAAACTTTACTCCTCCAGTTATGTTTTGCCTCCCAGGATGATCACATCATTTATTGTCACATATTGTTGGAACAGAGAAATGCTTTAACAGCCAGAAAAACTGCCTAACTTTTCCAAGAGCATGGAACATTTTTATACCTATCCACATTCTGCTAACTCTTTTAAGGTGCTAACTGGCTAAGAAAGACAAGTGGAAAAGAAAACTTTCTCTAAAGAAAACTTGAATAGAGATAATTTTTAAAGAAAGAAATCAAGGGGTGCCTGGGTGGTTCAGTCCATTTAGCATCTGACTTTTGATTTCAGCTCAGGTCATGATCTCAGGGTCCTGGGATCGAGCCCTGAGCTGGGTTCTGTGCTTGGCAGGGAGTCTGCTTGGATTCTCTCTCTTCCTCTACCTCTGCCCCACCCCCTTGCTCATGTCCTCTCTCTCTCTCTAAAATAAATAAATCTTTTTTTTTAAGATTTTATTTATTTATTCAACAGAGATAGAGACAGCCAGCGAGAGAGGGAACACAAGCAGGGGGAGTGGGAGAGGAAGGAGCAGGCTCATAGCAGAGGAGCCTGATGTGGGGCTCGATCCATAACGCCGGGCTCACGCCCTGAGCCGAAGGCAGATGCTTAACCGCTGTGCCACCCAGGCGCCCCTAAAATAAATAAATCTTTAAAAAAATAAAGAAATCAAGACAAAAGCTTGGGTTCTGATGAATTATTAGATGAATCAAAATGAAGGGACAGAGGAACTGTGGCAGAAAAAAAAAACATTGAGGGCATTGATTCGAAGACAATAGAAGTCCAGAACCAGCTGTCTGTGGGAATGTTACCCGAGCGTCGAAAGAAGAGAGTCAATTCTGAATAGTCTCAGCACACACACAACTCTAACTTTGAGGGGATGGGAATGTTCTTAGTTTGTTTGTGATGATATTTCACAATGTGTATGTATATCAAAGCGTCACATTGTATGCCTTAAATATATACAATTTTTATTTGAGTTATATCTCAATAAAGTGGGAACTAAAAAGGGAAGTGTTATAAATAATTACAAAATAAGATTAATAATCTAATGCATGGAACTTGGGAGGATCTTTGGGGAAAGTATAGGGGACCTAATTTCCTTATCTTTCGTGGTAGGGTCATAAACACTACTGTCTCAAACTCAAACATGATATTAAGAAATGAGCAATGACTTCAGCTTCTTTTTTTCCCCATAATATTATTTCTTAAACTAAAAAGGAAGCTTTTATAAAGTAATATTCTTTTAGTGAAGAAATACTTGTAGTTTGGCAAGCTTTTTGATTTCACATTAGCATATTTTTTCCTATTAAATTCAGGTAAGAGAAATTCTCTTTGTCTTTATAGCTACATTTGTGCAAATAAACATCTGGAGTGATAGAAATGTACTATTAATAACAATTTTAGGGGATACAAGTGTGGTGAGCTCTTGAAAAAGGGATATAAATGGACAGGAGATAGCTTTACTTTTTATTCTCTAGTTTTCTAAACTTTGAATGATCTAATATTCATACTGCATGAATATTTGTCAATGGGGGTTATATGAGCAGAGAGATCTAGCTCACTTTTTATTCTCTGTACAATTTGACCTATTTGCACGTACCAATAGCTCATATTTGGACTTGGATACTCTTAAAAAGAAGTATATGTAAATATAGAATGTGATAAAAATAAAGTGATAAAACTTCAATTAAATAATACAAGTATTCATAGGTTTAAAATAAAAAGTAGACACAGTGACATAGATCTAAAATGGTTAGAGAGAATGAATGGAGAACTAATATTTTTGAGCATTCAATATTTTATGTATGTAGGAATATTAAATCCCTTTTAAGTTACTGCTCTACAAATTGATAAAATGGCCTAACTGCAGAAACATGCAGTGTAAAAATAACAGGTAAAGGCAGATGTATAATTAAAATATATTAAAATTCAAAAGAGGATAAGAGCAAATAAGACAAAACAAGGCAGAAACTCTAAGGATTATGAGATTTAAAAGATTAAAGAGTTGAGATAAGCTAAAACAAATAAAAGGAAAATATTTACCCAGAGAATACAGTCTGTATTTACACAAGAGAAAATTCAGTTTAAATAGAAAAATTTTAAAATATGAAAAAAATTATTGGTAAATTTAAAGAAAAGGCTAGGTCAGTATAGGCTATGCTAAGGAAAAATATGAAAAATACTAAAATTATGAGATGGCATAAAAGGGAATGATTAGATAAAATTTTAAAAGGAAAATATAAAAGAAAAATAGTCCCAGATTACATTTTTTTAAATTGATTGTTAAAGTTAAGTGAAAGGAGCAGGCTCCCCAGATGCCCAGGTCTGGATGGTACATGTGCTAGCTGTTTGCTTCTCATACTGATAATAAAGGAGGATGAATTCAATCTAGACACTTTCTTCTGTGTCAGTATTCCAAAATACAAACAAACAAACAAAAAAGAAGTGCATATAAGTGAGAACATTTTTCTTTTTTTTAAAGATTTTATTTATTTATCTGAGAGAGAGAGAGAGAGAGCATGACCAGGTGGGGAGGGGCAGAAGGACAAGCAGACTCCTCACTGAGTGGGAAGCCTGACATGGGGCTTGAGCCCAGGACCCTGAGATCACAATGTGAGCCACAGACCCTTAACCAACTGAGCCACCCAGGTGCCCTGGAGAACACTTTTCAAATAAAAACTGAACCAAGAGCAAAAATCAATGCCTGTTTCTCTGCTAATTCTGGAAGTCCTGATTCAGGTTATAATCAAGACTCACACCAAAGGAGAAAAAAAGGAAACATGCATTAGAAAAATAAAACAGTGTTTTAAAAATCAATAGCATGGTGAAGTATATGAGAGGTAAAAATATTAAATCACAAAGGAAATGAGATAATGACGGTAACACGCAAAACAAGCTAATTTACAAAATATCAGATAATGGTAAACAGTAAGTGCTTAAAAATAAATAGGCGACAGGTGCTTGAAAGCAAAACATTAAATGAGGCAGCTGGGAAATGTCCAAATTCTAACAGCTTCCTAGTAGGAAAATAACAAGACAAAGAATGTGTTACTTTCATTTCCCTTCACTTCTGTGGAGGTTAATAGAAGCCATGGGCGTGGACTCTCGGGACTGGGGGGCTAGGACAGAATTTAGTTTCTCACTCTGAGAAAGGGTTGAGGAGGGTTGGTGAAGACCGTAACATGAGGCCCAAGCTGCATGAGAAATAGGTGTGCAAGGTTGGGACTTTCAGTAACTGGAGTTCCAAATCCTAGCAGCCGAAGAAGGATTTGAGGGGAAACGGATATATCTGCTGTTAGGTATTGTTAAATTACTTGTTTTGTGGTGTGAGATGGAACCCACTTATCTTCACCTTGAACACTCATGTACAGATCACTGATTATTTTCATGGGTTTGCTTAGAGACACTTGGTTCAGTCCTAAGGAGGTAGGGATCATTAATTTCCCCATTTCACAGATGAGGTAATTTATTCATATGAAGATTATGTGTCCAGGATTATAGAATTGGAACATGGCAGAACCATGGTGCAAACCTATGCAGTTTGTGCCAAATTCTCTACTCTTATGTGTCAAAGTCATCTTTGACTGGGGAGGTTCAAAGCCAGAGGCTTTCCATGGGAAACCAGTCGTACCAAGCTTAGAGTAAAGAATTTGAAGATTTCTCTCTTTCCTCAGCATGCAAATGACTGGGAGCCCTATTCCTACTTTGAACCAAAATGAGATGAGAAAGTATTCAGTGTCTCCTTGAGAATATTTATACTAGGACTTTGGATAACTATTTAGAAGACTCAGTTTTTGTGTCTTCTTTTCCACTTGGATTTCTCTTGGGAAGGAAGTGTTCCACCTCTCTAGTATATTGTGGCATGGTTTCAGGCAGCAGGGACCAACTCTCAACAGCTGGAAGGGGCTTGCTTCTTTCAAAGCATGACAAAACAGAAGACTACTTCGCCTCTTCACTTGGCATCTTGCAAAGCCTTTACAGAGTTTAGCCAATTAGCCAGGATCATAAAAGCCCCAATGATTTGGTGGCTCATTTCATTTCAGATCAACAACCGCCTGTGGTTGGAAGTCATTTGCGCAAAGCTTACCCAACTCATTGGCTGAAGAGATGGATGTTTTCCTCTGTAGGGAAGTGACTTTGCTTTGCACCCTGATGGCTGGTTCCCTGACCTGCTCACTGGGTGTTAAGTGACTGCTGTCCCTGCAGAGTCCTAGGCCCTGCTCACTTGTTCCATGCTGACGTTTAATGAGGTGTGTTAAGCAAAATAAGGAAAATGAATTGCATAGGAAAATACAGCAAAAGATAAAGCATAGGGAGAGCTGGCTCATTTTTTTATTTTTTAAATTGACGTACAGTGCTGGGGCGCCTGGGTGGCGCAGTCGTTGGGCGTCTGCCTTTGGCTCAGGGCATGATCCTGCCGTTCTGGGATTGAGCCCCACATCAGGCTCCTCCGCTGGGAGCCCGCTTCTTCCTCTCCCACTCCCCCTGCTTGTGTTCCCTCTCTTGCTGGCTGTCTCTCTCTTTGTCAAATAAATAAATAAAATCTTTAAAAAAATAAAAAATAAAAATAAATTGATGTACAGTGTTACATTCGTTTCAGGTATACAGCATACCAACTCAACAATTCTATACATTACTCAATGCTCACCGTGATAAGTGTAGTCACCATACAATGTTTTTACCAAATTATTGACTCTATTCCTTATGCTGTGCTTTTCATCCCCATGACTTACTTATTTTGTAATTGGCAGTTTGTACCTCTTAATCTCCTTTATTTATTTCACCCATCCCCCTATCCACTTCCTCCCTGACAAGCATCAGTTTGTTCTCTGTATTTGGGAGTCTGTTTTTGTTTGTTCCTTTGTTTTGTTTTTATGCTAAATAGGAAAAAATATATGCACCCCTGTGTTAACTGCAGCATTATCCACAATAGCCAAGGTATGGAAGAAGCAATCGAAGTGTACTTCTTGATAGGGAATGAATAAAGAAGATGTCACACACACCCCTGCCCCCCCACACACAGAGGAATATTACTCAGCCATAAAAGAAGTCTTGCCATTTGCAACAACATGGATCGACTTAGCGGTTATTATACTAAGTGACAGAGAAAGGCAAATACCATATGATTTCATCATAATGACTTTTAATCACAGTACCCCATACTTGCCACTGTCCATAGGTCAAACCTTGGCTTCCTTGTCTTATCCTCCGACCATCTGTTGCCATCCTCTCCACTTGTACCATTTGATGATCACTTTTCTCTACAAGTGTTTCACTAGCCAGATGGGTATCTTTTACTTCATGTGTTCCCCAACCTTCCCCCCTCCCCCCCCGCTGCCTTCGCCCTCTTCCCTTGGCATGATCCCCTGTGCATTTCCTTCATCTAGCTTTTGCTTGGATTATAGCCCAAGTAGCTCATTTCCAGATGAGGACCTCACACTTGGCAGAAGAACGGCTTGTTTAAAACAAGAGACTCCTGTCCTGGGCCCACATGTACCTGAGTTTCAGGGCCACTAAGGCCCCAGAAATGCAATTTGCAGTTCTCTTTACCAAGGGAAGGGGTGAAGAAATAAGCACTGCTAAGTTGTTGACTTGGAAACTAGCATCACAGCCCTTCCTACTCTGTGGTCGCCTAACATGGAGAGTAGGACCCATTAGCCAAGAGGATCCAGCTGTGCTTTCTAGGTGTGGTCTCCCTTGTGGCCACCTAAGTGGTGCATTAAAACCAAACATCTGCAAAGAAAACTAGTTTCCATGCCAGAATGAATTTCCTTTTAACAGGAAGTGAACTAAGCTTTCAGAGATGGTGTTAAACCTCACTCATAGTGTCCTGTCTTCTTTTCCTTTTCCACTCATGACCTTCTCATTTTAAGAGGAGCTGCTGACCTTCTCTTTGGCAGACCGATGGAACACATCCATCTTAACAACTTTTCACCTGTCTCCCTCTGGCAGTGACCACTCCAACCTCCCTCCGATCAATGGCAGGGGCACCATCCTAAGTTCCAGAACCCAACTAAGTGATAGGAGTCAAGCTGTGGTTAATGTGTAAGGCCCAACATACAGTCAAAGCACTGAGATTTTTTTTTAAAGATTTTATTTATTTATTTGACAGAGAGAGACAGCCAGCAAGAGAGGGAACACAGGCAGGGGGAGTGGGAGAGGAAGAAGCAGACTCCTAGCTGAGAAGCCTGATGTGGGGCTCGATCCCAGAATGCTGGAATCACGCCCTGAGCCAAAGGCAGATGCTTAAGGACTGCGCCACCCAGGCGCCCCAAAGCACTGAGATTTTTTAAGTCATGAGAAACTTTATACATATAAAACTGTAAGGGAAAATAGAATAAACGCCTATGCACAATGCATCCAAGAAGTAGAAAATTAGTTGAGGCCCCTGTATGCGCCTTATCAATTGCAATATTTGGAGGTCCTCCCTCCAAAATGTGCCCAGTATACATTTGCTATTATCACACCCATACATTGTTATGCTGTTACTACACATAAAGAATATATGCTATTAATTTGCACATTTTTAACTTTATGTGAACTGTATTATGCTGAAAATATTCTTTTATGAGTTGCCTTTTCTTCCTCAACACCCTGTTTTTAAGACTTATTTATTTATTCATGTTGATTTTTTCTAGCTCTGTCCACTGACTTTCAGTACTATGTGGTATTTCATTATGTGACTATGTTACAATTTAATTATCTATTCTGGTGTGAACATTTTTATATACAGCTCCTTATGACACCGTTTTAAGATGGTCTATAGAATATATATGCTGGTTGGGTTGCTAGGTGGTGGAGTGTCTAACTTTTCAACTTTATTTGGTATTTCCCAATAGTTTCTAAAGTGGTGGCACCGTTTAAGTTCCCATCCACAGAGTAATTTTTGTCTCCATGTCTCTACACCTTCATCATTACTTGGAATTGTCATATTTTTAAATTTTTGCTGATTTTCTTGTGTGGAATAATATGGCATGTGGCTCAAACTGTAATTTCTCTAATTACCAGTGAGATTGGGCATCTTTTGTACGTTTCTTGGCCATTTCAATTTTCTTTTCTGCAAATTGCTAAGAATAGTAACTCTTTGTCCCTCTCTGTGCCCTCAAGTTCCCTCTCCATCTGCATTTGCACAGAAGCCTAAAGCCTATCAATACCCAGAAATTTGCTTCATTCCTGTCTCTCTGACAGGGCAGTAGAGTCTTGGCCCTGGCAGTTGAAGTTTCTGTTATACTCATTAGCAGAAGAATTGGGAAGGTGAGAAAAACTAGGGAACTGAGGTCCTTGGGGTGCTGAGGACTAACCAGTGCTGCTATTTGTATTAGAATAGAGAGACTATGGACTCTGAGAAACAAACTGAGGGCTTCAGAGGGGAGGAGGGTGGGGGAATGGGATAGGCTGGTGATGGGTAGTAAGGAGGGCACGTATTGCATGGTGCACTGTGTGTTATACACAACTAATGAATCATTGAACTTTACATCAGAAACCAGGGATGTACTGTATGGTGACTAACATAATATAATAAAAAAACATTTAAAAAAAGAATAGAGAAGGGACAAGGGACCATGAAACATGAAATGATTAACCATGAAATGACTTTAGTTTCAATAAACAGTTCTTTCTTATTACAATCTAAATAGCATTGTCTGAATCAGATCATTTCATAAAATATGTAAGAGAACACTGAGGACTCTTTGGAGTGAAGAAGAGGGAGAAGTGGAATGCTTTAATTAGCATGCAAATATATGTTTTTTCTTGTTTTAGTGTCCTTGTGATGTACCTGTATCTGCAGGATAATTGCACAGGCCACCAGAAAGAACGCAAAATTTTCTTCTTTATTTTTCTCACTCCTTTTACTTCTGTGTTGCCTTTGGGTTGATATTTAGGAGAGAAGTCAGAAGTATTTAGCCAGAAAGTCTATGTCAGTTAACAAAACAAGACATGAGAAGGTAGGTGTTTAAAGGAGGGAAGTAAAGATGGATAAATAGCTATGCCTTGAGTTCAAGGAGGGATGTTAGGAGCCTGACGCAGGTGCTGCTCTGGAGTAGCTGTGGATTCTGGGATTTCTGGAACAGAGGCCCCTATTGTCATCAGAGGAACTGCTGTGAAATATTACCTGGATCTTTCTTTGTGTTCTTTTGAGAGATACAAACGAGAATATAGATTCACTTTTGTAACTACTTTGATTACTCATGACTTCAAGAAAGGACAGATCTTATAGGAATCTGTTTGTTAAGATTATATAACTATCCTAAAGTTATACCATCCAAGACCCCTAGAAAATTTTGCCTTCTTATATTTGAAGCCTACAGACTAAATTGAGACTTCTTGTCAATGTGTTACTGTAGGTCCATTAATGTTGAATTTATATACTCTTAAATTTGACACACAATGTCATATTATGGAAAAATCACTGGAATTTTATTTAAGAAAATCCTGCAGGGTCTGATCTTTCTTAGCTATTAGCATATGAGGTAACTTTTACCTCTTTGTAAATGTCTTTGCCTATGTAATATAATAATAACTTCCCATTCCCTGCCAGCCTGATAGGGTTGTTGTGAAGATCAATAACAACTGAAAATATTTATGCAAATCTAAAAACTATACAGCAATATCACAGTGTCGGGCTAGTTATTTTTTACATAATCAACCATTTTACATAATTAATCACTTGTGGGTTTTGCTGCACTAATAGGGAGAGGTCTATACTGGTAGCCCATAGCTATTCTATCCTCCAATAGACTCTGCACAAAAAAATTAGACTACAGAAAAAATTGAAAAACGAAAACCACCTACAGGTACTACTGTTTTGTGCCCTGGATTGGGAGGCTTATTACAGGAGAGTATTCTGTGCACATTTGTGAGGAGACTTGGTAAAAGCTTTGCCTTCCCATTTCAACACTTCTTCTGCTCAGAGAACTACTGTAAATTACTAAGGGTGACAAAGGGACCAGCGTGAAGTACGGACTCAAGTGGCTGGCCCTGCTGTGGGCATCTTCTCCTGGCTGCAAATGTCTTCTAGAGGATGAGGGGCGTACAAGCTTGGGAAGATAAACTATTCTGTCAGGGAGGAATATGATAAGTGTGAGGTTGCTTTATTTAAAAAGAAAACTTGCCTTGTTGGAGGCGTCTCATGTTCTTGGGACACAGACAAGATAAGCATATAGACTCTATTGCCATTAATGCTCCCAGAATGAGAGATGAAATGTTTCTTTTGTGTGATAATTTGGGCCAGCAGCTGTGTTTGTACATAGATAAATAGAAAGCCTAGAGAGGGGCATAGGAAATGGGAAAAGAAAAATTAAAGTGTAGTAAAAGAAAGATTAAAAAAAAATAGTTGGGCCTTCCTAACTCCTGAGGACAAAATTAACTGGTGAACCCTATAAACTGTCCAAGAGTGATGAGATATCCAGTCCAAATGTGCTTATGAAAGGTGAACTGCCTTTAGATTTCCAGTTGTTAAAGATTTGCTAGGATATCCATAGGATTGATGATGCCTGAGATCCATCCATGTCCCTCTCCCAGGACTGTATGCTGCCTTCTTCCTCATCTGTATATGACGTGACATGACGTGACAATAAGGAAACATTGATTTGGTTAAAGACATAGTTCTAAAGCACATGGGTACAGGGAGGTGAGGGCCCTTCTCAGGGAAACCTTGCTCTGGGAGAGTTGTCTTTACTGAGTCTTAGTTCCTGATTCTTATTCATAATTAAGGGAGGATATATTTCAGAAGGAGCAAGAACATCTTTGGCTCTGTGGTGTCCAAATATCAGGCATCGCTAGAGGCCCTCAGACCCAAACATGGAACTGCTAAGGCTGCCCTGCAGACAGTGAGGGATGCCATTCATATGAGTTTTAGTGTGAATGGTGGCTTCTTGGCTAGTTTAGGAGGGCGGCTGTGCGAATAGCTCCTCCAAGAGGACTTTCTCACCATTACAGGCAGACAGCCAGGCTACAAAGAGCTAGGAATAACCACAGAGGTCTTTTGTCTAGTCTGTCAGGCAAAGGCAAGAGCAGGTCAGCACATCATTACACAGAGAAGTCCAAACCAGAGGGTGGGTTCTCCTGCAAAGCAAGGACCACGGACAGATCTTTGGAGTGCGCACAAGGACGGAAAATCCCTCTGAGCTGGAGCCAGTGGAATGGCCAGAGTGAAAGTGCACATGGTTTGGGGGCTTCGCGTTTGATAGCTATGGGTCATTGGATGAAGGAAAAAAAAAACCCAAAACCAACATCTGGAACACTTGGCACAATACAAGCTGTGGTAGAAACAATGCTAGCTCCTCTACCTTCCTCATGATCTAGTTGGAGGGCAGTCAGGATGCATATGGGCCCTGGGCAGGACTTCTGAGGGAGACAGAGACCCCAATGGCTAGTATCAGTGTCCATCAGAACCTCCCAGAAAGCAGTTCTTTGGGGATTCTTGTCTTTCTGATGAGGGTTTGCTTCCATCTATGGAAGTGCTCATGGTGAAACGAGCCGGAAATCATAAAGTGAACGACATTGACTTCCCCTTTCTTTTAATAATTGGATTACTTACTCTGGAGTGAAAATACTCCTCTTCAGAGAGTACACTGGAGATTTCGGAAGCTCCTAAGATGCCATCAACTGCTTTTTGCTCACTCAGGTAACTGCATTGAAACCTGTTAGGACAGCATGGTTTGGGCTCTACTCTCCAGAAACTCTTGGGGACAAGAGAAGAGTAATGAGCACTTACTGGCCACCTGCTCCGTACAGTTTGCACTGCCTAATTCTTTTTCCCAGAGTCATTAGAAGGTCATTAGTCTAAAGGGTTATTCTCCATCATTTCTTCTTAAATTAAACGCTTTAAATCATACTGGCCTTTCTCCATTTAGGACCATTTATTGGAATTCAAACCTACATGTCCTTAATTGTGGAGAACAATATAGAATAGCAAGTTAGTTTCAGAGAGAAGTGGGCAGTTTGGGTGTTTTTGACACTGACATAGCTGTGTAAAATATCAGATTTATGTCATGGGTCTGAAGTACCAGACCCTCAAGGTACCTATTGCTGTTTGCTGTTCCACAAAATGGATTTTATGTCCATTTTCCATTGCTATCCAGAGAATAATAACAGAGAGCTAGAAGTTCCCTTAGCAACAGCCAGGTCACCAAATGCAATCCTTCCTCTGAGAGAGTCCAAAAGCACTGGACTCTGGGATGTGGTTTCACATTCACAATACTATACTTTCTGTGGAGTTACCAATGGTGCTTTTCATCCATTCCCTCAGGCAGTGAGAGGGTATTTACTGAGGACCATCACCCCAAGATTTGGAGACGAATATGGTAAGTACCCTGTCCTCTAGTAGCTCCTTGTCATGAGCATGGACATAAATAATTACCTAGCAAAGTGACGAAAATGCAGTGAAAGAATACAATCTGAGTGTACCATGTGTGACTACCCTGGGGATTAGGGAGAGCTTCCTGGGGAGGTCATGTGTGAGCTGTCACGATGGCAGAGGGAAAAATGAGGTAAGGGATCTCAGCTGGCAGACGCATCATGAGAAGAGGTGCTCTCAGGGCAGTTGGAAGTCACGATTTGTATGTAGGGAGAAGTCACTGAATTGTGTGTGGGGGCGAGGCGGGGGGATGATGGCCTATCAGAAAGCCTTCTGTGTTTCATTCATTAGCTTTGGTTTCTTTGTTCCTACTCCTTGGATCAAAACACACATCTTACCATGAAGCAAAGGGAGACAGTTATGGGAGATAGAGAAGAGTGTGTCCCCAGAAAGCCTGGTGCAGTTAAAGAGTCTGCTGCTGGAGTGAGGAGCCTTGCCTTGTTCGAGAGAAGGTGGGTCCGAAGTACAGTTTTCAGAACAATAGCATTAAGTGGATCAACGTACACTTTGAGGTAGACAGCAGAAAGAACTTCTAAGTAGAAAGAGTGTACCATCTGGACTATTATAAGGCAAGGAGAGGGTTTTTCTATGAAGACTAAAAAGGGAAAATGGAATTTTACCTTTCTGGATTATGTTAAAATGAGAACTATACTAAGGCGTAATTCCAACAGAACCTGTTCAGCTCCTTCAATTTTGATTAATATGATCACATTTATCTAAAATTGGTCAGGTATGAATATTGACTTCACTGGGCTATTGTAGGGAATAAGTAAATTACATATGAGAAAGTGCCCATCACAGGATCTGGTACATAATATGGAACCAGAAAATTGCTTCCTTTTCGCCCCCTTCCATCCTTACTTTCTTCCTTTTTGAGTCTTCTTTCCTTGATTATTTTGATGGGGAAGGGAGATATCCATCTAGATAGGGGTTTTCACAAGCAAGCTGTTGAATTTGTATCTACCAAAACTAATGCATTGAAATAACAGTGACAGGCTCTTTCAAATTTTTTTCAGCTCATTTTCACCCTTGTGATTGTTGTTGGGAAACCCTTGGAACTGCAATATGTTTCCTGACCACATTTCCCCTCCTTGTCACACATGGAGGCCGTTATTTGCTGTGAGAGCCTATTTCTAAGTCTATTACTGGGAGGACTGATGCCAATATAAGAAAACAGGGGCAGGCTCTTTCCTTTGGAAATAAAAGGAGGCATGTGGTAGGGAAGTCTCCAGAAGCCTGGGAACTCAGTAGGTAGTCACAGAGTCTTGACTTGAGCTTCTATTTTCCTTGGGGTCTTTGTGTGGCCCCATGGCGTAGGACTCTGTGATTTTCCCAGGCCTACAAAGGGACAACTAATAAAACCAGATGCTATCCAGAAGACTAAAATTGCTGACCAGAGAGCTTGTACTTTCAAAGGGGCACTCAATTAAACACAGGGATGTGAGAAACTCAGCAAATATGGGTGTTTCAAGAGAATTAACCTTAACCATTTGGCATTCTCTCAAGAAAGCCACTGCCAGAGCTGTTTCTGGAGCACAGGTCTGATTATATCATGCTCATGTGCACAAACCTTCTTTAACAGCTCATTGACTTCGATATAAAGTTTTAAATCTCTTTTTATGTTAGTGAAACTCATGGTTCAGAGATAATTCTGAGTGCCCTAGACATAGGAGTTAAGGACCATTGTTGATTCCCCTTAACCTTCTCTGGGTCTTTAAGTTCTCCATGTAGAGCTGAAGCTAGAAAGGGAAGCATGGTGACTTCAAGAGAGAGCTCTGAAGAGGAGTGTAATTTATCTGCTATGGTGTCCTTGTGCTTGGCTCATCAGAGTGGCCTGTGAGGAGCTGCAAATAGTCTGTGGCGGTTAGTGTAAGGGTCTGAGGGCCCCAGGGAACCTGGAATCAGTCATGTGCATTTGCTCCCTCAGGCCCCGCTCTGAGAACAGGCCGGCCATCCATCTTGTGTTCAGTCTCTGTTTCCTAACTGCTTGTCAGCTGACCCTAAAGACACATTTTTATCTTCTCTTTCTCATACTCTGCTGAGATGCATAGCAATGAACTCTGAGTATGGAAGTCAAAACTGTCCTTTGGGTTCTGGTTTTTCGAAGATACTACCTAGGAGAAAAGACAAATTTTCTGGATAGAATGCTGGCTCATAGGTGCATTATAAACATATTTTTCTGCCCCAAACACATTTCACAATAGATACCATGGAAGAATGAAGGAAGCGCACCCATTGTTTAAAAACCAGAAGGGGTCAGTGGGCCAAGTCAGGAGTTGGTGGAAGACAAAACAATATTGTCTTCTCGGTCCATGAACCACCTGATAAGAAGCAGTATTCTTGACCAGTGGTTTCTAAAATGGGTTATACACACTCTGGGATATGCAAAATCAAGATCATCCATTACTATGGATAGAAAACAGTAGGACTTCTATATTTCATCAAAAAAGAACAAAACTGAAGTTTTGATAATATTTAATATACGAATTGACGTGGATGTCTTTCCTAGGTCCACATGTCAGATGAGCCCACCTCAGGTTTAGCTAATGAACTATCAGGCTTCCAAAATAGGGAAGAGTCGACAGTGGTGCCTTACGCTTTATTCACTTTTGGTATATGGTGATGTTTTGCAGTTTCTGTGTACCTGATTGAGTGGATTTGCTACCTATCTAGTTTCAACCAAACTAGCTTTCTATACAGAACAAATGACCTTAAAAATTCCTGCAAGGAAACTGCAGATTGAGTAAAGATGAAGGTTCTACTTAGAATGCAAGCAAAAGAGAATGGTGATAAAATGACAGTGTGGCTATTGCCACTCATAGAATGAGCTCCTGGTTATCAACATTAAGAGGTAAAAGCACTGGGGCGCCTGCGTGTTTCCGTCGGTTGAGTCCGACTCTTGATTTCGGCTCAGGTCATGATCTCAGGGTCATGAGATCGAGCCCTGCATCAGGCTCCACGCTCAGCCTAGAGTCTGCTTGAGATTCTCTTTCCCTCTGCCCCTCCCCCTGCTCATACCTGCTTGCTCTCTAAATAAATAAATAAATACAATCTTTTAAAAATTAGGTAAAATTGGGATGCCTGGGTGGCTCAGTCAGTTAAGCATCTGCCTTCAACTCAGGTCATGTTCCCAAGGTCCTGGGTCAAGTCCTATATCCGGCTCCTTGCTAAGTGGGGAGCCTGCTTCTTCCTCTGCATGCCACTCCTCCTGCTTGTGCTTGCTCTCTCTTCTCTCTCTCTCTCTGGCAAATAAATAAATAACATCTTTTAAAAAATGAGGTAAAAACAGTGGTGATACAATAAGATCTGAAAAAGAATCAGCCAAAAATAAAAAATAATTCAGGAGGTTATTTTAAATATTTTAATTTTTTATTATAATAATATTTTTTATTATATTATGTTAGTCACCATACAGTACATCCCTGGTTTTTGATGTAAAGTTCGATGATTCATTAGTTGCGTATAACACCCAGTGCACCATGCAATACGTGCCCTCCTTACTACCCAGCACCAGACTATCCCATTCCCCCACCCCCCTCCCCTCTGAAGCCCTCAGTTTGTTTC